>NC_058413.1:47103258-47249404 GCF_002201575.2 Neomonachus schauinslandi
TTTTTTTTAAAGATTTTATTTATTTATTTGACAGAGAAAGACACAGCGAGAGAGGGAACACAAGCAGGGGGAGTGGGAGAGGGAGAAGCAGACTCCCTGCCGAGCAGGAAGCCCGATGCGGGACTCGATCCCGGGACTCCAGGATCATGACCCGAGCCGAAGGCAGTCGCTTAACCAACTGAGCCACCCAGGCGCCCCCATATCTAATTTTCTTATTCTCAAACTTCACCATCAAAAAACACTGAACTCCTTTTCTTTAATCTTTTTACCTCATTTGCTTAGAAAGCATTTACACCAAATCTTAAGAGCAATCATGTTTGAGTAATGGGAGTGTGGTTAATTTTATTCCTTACCTTATAAAACTATTAATGAAAAAAAAAAAACTATTATAATGAAATAAAGCCTCACTGGAAAGGTTCTAAACGAATACAACACAGATTGAGAAAAGACCCTGCTTACAAGGTAATAATCTGGTTATCTAAAAAGATATTCTTGGGGCACCTGGGTGGCTTAGTCGGTTAAGCGTCTGCCTTCGGTTCAGGTCATGATCTCAGGGTCCATGATCTCAGGGTCTAGGGATAGTGCCCCGCCCGTATTAGGATCCCTGCTCAGCGGGGAGTTTGCTTCTCCCTCTCTCCCTCCCCCCCAACCTGTGCTCTTGAGCTCTGGCTCTCTCTCAAATAAATAAATAAAATCTTAAAAAAAGAAAAATTTTTTTAATTAAAAAAATGCCATGGTTGGGGCACCTGGGTGGCTCAGTCATTAAGCGTCTGCCTTCGGCTCAGGTCATGATCCCAGGGTCCCGGGATCGAGCCCCGTATCAGGCTCCCTGCTCTGCAGGAAGCCTGCTTCTCCCTCTCCCACTCCCCCTGCTTGTGTTCCCTCTCTCACTGTGTCTCTCACTGTCAAATAAATAAAACCTAAAAAAACCATAAAACAAAATAATTTAAAAATGCCATGGTCAAGGAAAAAAAAGATATTCCCATGAATCTTAAAGTAGGGTCTTTTCTAAGTGGTAGCAAGCTTTTAAGAAGAGTTCCTGGAATTGCATATTACATCAACATTAAAAATAAATGCTTGAAAAACTGAAGACAGACATGGGAACTAAATGCAATGTGGGATCCTGGACTGGATCATGGACCATAAAAAAGGACATTAATGGGAAATCTTGCACAATGTGAAAGGGGTCTGTAAGATTAGTGACTAGTATGCTATCAATATTAATTTCCTGGTTTTGAGAATTGCAGTATGGCTATCTAAGATGCTAACATTAGGAGAAGGTGGATGAAGAATGGAAACTATTTTTGCAATTTTTCTGTAAGTCTAAAATTACTTAAAAATAAAAAGTTAAAAAAGAAAAATCTGAACTTGCCAAAAGAACTCACTAAAGATTCCCAGCCTGCCATATAACAAATAACCACTGTCTTTATAAACAGAAGGATATGTGGACAGGTATAAAAAACTAAAATATAAACAAAATAACCCTACAAATTAATGGTGATATGTAACAAGGTTCCTGGGGAGTTAGAGGATTCTGACTTAATATTTACTTATTAACTTTTAAGCAAAATAAATTTCAGATCTTATTTATGAAGTCAGACACAATGTGTACAATTAAGCTGAGGTTCCTAAAAATAAATCTAATCTAGGGTCATTCTTTATCAGAAATTTATGTCACAAAAGCATGATGTTCCTAGGCTATGAATGGATTCATTCATGTTTATAAATTTCCTTAAAGACAAAATTTTTAAAGGAAAAAACACTATTTTACAATTATCTTGCAACATGAAAATAAAATAAGTCATGCAAAAGAAGTACCTTAAGCACAAGCAGCAAAAGAAAATATAAACTGGACATAATTTCAGAATCTTATCAAAACTTGTATTTCATAGGACATCAAGAAAGTGAAATGATAACCCACAAAATACTTGCAAATCATATATATGAAAAAGGTCTGATAGTTAGAATATACAAAGAACTCTTTTTTTTTAAAGATTTATTTATTTATTTGACAGAGACACATAGCGAGAGAGGGAACACAAGCAGGGGGGAGTGGGAGAGGGAGAAGCAGGCTTCCCGCTGAGCAGGGAGCCCGATGTGGGGCTCGATCCCAGCACCCTGGGATCATGACCTGAGCTGAAGGCAGCCGCTTAATGACTGAGCCACCCAGGTGCCCCTAGAATATGCAAAGAACTCTTAACAATTCAACAATGAAAGGACGAATAACCCAGCTAAAAAAATAGACAAAGGATTTGAATATACATTTCTCCAAAGAAGATATACAATAGCCAATATACACATTAAAAAAGATTCTCTGTATCATTAGTCATCAGGGAAATGTAAATCAAAACCACAATGATGTATTGTTTGACACCAACTAGGATGGCTACAATAAAAAGGTAATAATTGTTGGTGAGGACATAGAAACTGGAACCCTCACACACTGCTGGTAAAAATATAAAATGATACAGCCACTTTGGAAAACAATCTGGCAGTTTCTCAAAATAGGACAGCAATTTGACTCCTAGGTATGTGACCCAAGGGAAGTGAAAATATTATGTCCAGGGGCACCTGGGTGGCTCAGTCATTGAGCATCTGCCTTCAGCTCAGGTCATGATCCCAGGGACCTGGGATTGAGCCCTACATCGGGCTCCCTGCTCGGTGGGGAGCCTGCTTCTCCCTCTCCCACTCCCCCTGCTTGTGTTCCTTCTCTCGCTGTGTCTCTGTCAAATAAATACATAAAATCTTTAAAAAAAAAAAAAAAAAAAAAAAATTATGTCCACACAAAGATGTGTACATAAATGCTCACAGCTTCAGTATTCATAATAATGCAAGTGTACACCAACTGAAGAATGCATAAATAAAATGTGGTATATCAATACAGTGGAACATTTGGCAACAAAAAGGAATGAAGTACTGTCAAGTGCCACAACATGGATGAACTTTGAAAATATTGTGCTAAGTGAAAAAAGCCACTCCTCAAGGAGCACATGTTATATAGCATTCCCTTTACATGAAATGTCCAAAATGGATAAATCTATAACGACAAAAAGGAGATTAGGGGTAGCCTAGGGCTGAGAATTTTGGAAGCAATGTAAAGAAACTAATAGTTTCTTTTGGGGTTGACGGTTGTACAACTCTGTGACTATAATAAAAACCACTAAATTATTCACTTTAATGAGCAAACAGTATGGTATGTGAACTGTATCTCTCTCTTTTTTTAAGATTTTATCCATTCATTTGAGAGAGAGAGCACACAGAGAGTGAGAGGGAGAAGCAGACTCCCTGCTGAGAAGGAAGCCCTACTCAGCTTGATCCCAGGACCCTGAAATCAGGACTTGAGCTAAAGGCAGATGCCCAAATGACTGAGCCCCTAGGCGCCCCCGTGAACTCTATCTCAATAAAACTGTTATGAAACTACTTGCACAGAAAAGAAGAAATACCTTCAGAAGTATTTCAGCTAAAGAGCCAATCATATGCAGGGCTCCATCTTTTTTTCGAGGATCAGCATTTGGTTCTGTAAGAATCTGGTAGCAAAATCCCATTGTCTTTTGCAGTACCTAGATTTAAAAAAGGGAAGTTAACATTTTATTTGATTTCCTAACAATCCTTAACAACAAAAAAGACAAAATGACTTACATGGCTAACATTAAAAGCTGAGTGTATATCTGAACAAATTTTAAATATTAAAGCAAAAGTTCTCTATGTTAAATAACCTACCTCTTTCCTCTTGCTACAAGCTGTAAACAAAAGTGTCTGGGCAGCAGTGGTAGGAGAAATAAAATCTTCAAACACATCTAGAGAATAAATTTAAAATTAATACAAAAATCAGCAATTTCAATTTCTTCAAGAAACATTTTCACGTAATTTACAAATGATGCTCTGTAAAAAGACCTTAAAATTTTGCTAAATGTTCATGCAAGGTATAAAAAGGAACCCAGATTCCTATATAATTTTGCAATAGCTTCTAATTTCATGTCTTTTCAGTACAAATTAAATTTTAATCCATTAATTTATCTTTTTTTTTTTTTTTAAAGATTTTATTTATTTATTTGAGAGAGTGAGAATGAGAGAGTACATGAGAGGGGGGAGGGTCAGAGGGAGAAGCAGGCTCCTCACTGAGCAGGGACCCCGATGCGGGACTCCAGGATCACGACCTGAGCCGAAGGCAGTTGCTTAACCAACTGAGCCACCCAGGCGCCCCCATTAATTTATCTTAATGATCATTTTCTTTCATATAAAACACAACTACTGTGAAAGTTTTCACAATATGGTCACAAAAGTACAATCTACTACAAATATAAAAGATTTTGGTAGGAAGAAGGACTAATACTCAACATTAGTCAAATTACAATCCTTTAGTTCCATGCAGACTCAATGTGACTCCAGCTTCAAATATAGTCTTCTCATTTCCCACACATATGATGACTGACATGGGGTCCAAAAGTATAGTTTTGACAGTGTTAAGGTGTAATCTTGAATTTCTTTGTTTTAGCATGTGCCAAAAAGCACATCCAATAATTGTAACTTAGTAACACTACTATCTGTGTCTGCTAAAAATGAAGATCATTATCAAATGCCATAACTAATGAATAGACCCCAAAAAGTCTAAAAAATGGATAAATTACATTAAAACAACAAAGATTTTTCAGAACCAAAGGTGAGGCCTTACGACACCCTTATATATACTATATACAAACTTAGCTACTGACATATTTTGTTTCTAAGAAAGTGAAAATTTACCAAACTTCATGCGTATATATTCATAAGGGTCTTCTTGCCAAAGTTCTTCATCAGCATCTGTATAGCACATCAATGGAAAAATAACATCTTGGATAATGCCCTGCAATTTAAAAGTTAAGAAAGTAACCTTAAGTCAGTCTTCAAATTTAAACCTTCAATTTTGGTTAAGTGCTAAAACAAAAGCAACCCAATAATATGTATTTCAAAGCTTAATATCAAACTTTAGTAATGATTCTCAGATCAATTATTAAGGTACATACTATCAGAGTTTGTGCAACAAGTAATTATAAAATAAGACATATGTGTATATAGGTAGCAATTAAGTATTCTGAGAAAATACATTATGAAATTTTAGTCCATCAAATCCTGTAGTTCTAAATAAAGCAAATAAATTACTCATAGAAATGGTATATAAGCTAATTACCCTCAAAACTAATCTGGTGAAATAGTCCTTGGTTTATTCCAAATTACGTGACTAAAATGTTACAACCATAAGCCAGTACTAACAATTTAAATGCAAATTTTAAGATAATAGTTTTAGATTAAAAGGTAATCACAAAATACCTTTTATAAGTTTGTGTCAAGGTATTTTCTCATTTTCCTACTGTATTATCAAAACAATTAACTAGACTAAGTAACACAAGTCAACAAAATATGCACTTTTCAACCTTTATGATAATTAATGTTATTTCCATTATATTTTCCGGAAAAACATTTCAGATAGAAAATTATTACTTGTATATGAGGCTTCAGATTCTTCCAGGTGAGGGCATGAGAAACTCCTTGATTAATGTAATTTAATGTCTGTTGCAAAACTCGAGGAGCCATATATTGTTTCTCCTTGTACTGATATAATACCTTCAATAAAACCTTGGAAAAAAATATTTGATCAAAAACCAAAAGTTAAATAGAAATTTTAACCATTTTATAAGTCAGTAAAAACATCTGACACGTATCTTAATACCCAGATCATCATCCTCAAATAACAACCATACTCTCTTAAAAAGAAAGTAATTTTTTAAAATTTTGTATTAGAGAACCATATTTATTCCCAAGATACTTCAAATAAATAAACTGAATTACTACTATGTCAAAGGAATAGTTTCTGATTAAGTATAAAAAGAAAACCACAGGTTACTTACCTCCCAGAAAAACCTTACCAAACCACTCACCAATTTAATGTCTGCCAGGAGCTCTAATTCTACATGGTATTTCAGAACAGCAATTGTCAAGATTTGCCCCACAGACCTCCTGAAGGGTCTGTGAGGTCAAAACTATTTTCATAATAAGGCTAAGACGTTATTTGACTTTTTTACTATGTTAACATCTGCATCGATGGTACAAAAGCAGTGGTGGCAAAACTTCTGTTGCCTAACATGAATCAAAAAGTGGCACCCAAGTGTACCAGCAGTCATCATATTCTTTACAGCCACATTAAATTCAAAACAACCTTTCCTTATGAACTCTTTTTTAAAATTTTTTAATTTTTATTGTTATGTTAATCACCATACATTACATCATTAGTTTTTGATGTAGTGTTCCATGATTCATTGTTTGCGCTTAACACCCAGTGCTCCATGCAGAACGTGCCCTCTTTAATACCCATTACCAGGCTAACCCATCTTCCCACCCCTCTCCCCTCTAGAACCCTCAGTTTGTTTTTCAGAGTCCATCGTCTCTCATGGTTCGTCTCCCCCTCCGATTTCCCCCCCTTCATTCTTCCCCTCCTATCTTCTTCTTTTTCTTAACATATATTGCATTATTTCCTTAAGAACACTCTTAATGAATCAAAATATAATTATTATTAAATGGGGAGTACACATGTAGCACTTCTTCTAATACCAAAGTACAATGGTTGGAAGAAAAGTTGAAATAGTAGCTTTTCCCATCAAATGCTATCATATTCTTGAAAGAAGAACTGACAAATTATGGTTATTTAGACTTGTGTGTATGGCATATTTCCCCTCAAAAATGAATAAAATGAGCCTGTCACTTCAAGGAAAATAACCGACAGTATGTTACTGGTGTTAAAATCTGAGCTTCGAAACAAAAATTAGAATTCTCAAACTCTTAGATGCAAAAGACTTTGATCCACTTAATTAGCTTTCCAATATTTAACGATATTTCTGATGACATCAGTGGTAGTATTAGCAAATGTGATTTCTTTTTTAAAAACTGCATGCGGGGCACCTGGGTGGCTCAGTCGGTTAACCCTCCAAATCTTGATTTCCACTCAGGTCATGATCTCAGGGTGGTGAGATTGAGCCCCGTGGTAAGCTCAGCGCTCAGCAGGTAGTCTGCTTCTTTCCTCCCTCTTCCTCTGCTCCTCCCCCTGCTCATGCATGCTCTCTCTTGCTCTCTCTCTAAAATAAATAAACCTCTAAAAAGATAAAATTGCATAATGAAATGTATTAACATTTGGAAAATCTTCATTAACTCAATTTTCCAAATGACCAGCCGTTACAAAATCATGTATGGATAAATGATCCATTCAAAGTATAATACAAATCAACAGGTGTTAATGTAAAAGAATCTAAGATGCTTGCTATTAAAAAACTCTACACTGCAATTAACCTTTAAGAAACTACCAGTATTGAGTGACTCAGTTGGTACTGCATGTGACTTGATATTGGGGTCATGGGTTTGAGCCCCACATTAGGTATAGAGTTTACTAAAAACAAAAACAAAAAAACCCTATCATTATCATATTTTGATGTGGTATCAAAGAATTTCCACAATTTTGTGAAAAGGCTATTAAAAGTCTTTCCTTTTCCAACTTATCTGAGGCCACACTGTCTGTATTTATGTCCAGCAAAATTAAAAAAGACTAAATACATAGGAAGATGAGTATATAACTTTTATTAAGCCATACATTAAAAATTTAGTAAAAATGTTTAACAATGCCCATTTCCTTTTGTTAAAAATGTTTCATTTTGGGAAGCAGTTATTAAAAAAAAAACATGTATTCTGTGTTAATATATTAGGTTTGTTATTTTTAAATGAATTAATACTCTTAAATTTTAATTTCTAATATGATAAATATCATAGGTGTAACTCACATAAATGGAAGCTTGCTGAGGTTCTCAACAATTTAAGGGAATAAGGAAGACCTAAGACCAAAAAAGGAGAACTGCTACAGAGTTCAAAATGGTAAAGGTTGGGGCACCTGGGTGGCTCAGTCTTAACGACCGCCTTTGGCTCAGGTCATGATCCCAGGGTCCTGGGATCGAGCCCCGCATCGAGCTCCCTGCTCAGCGGGAAGCCTGCTTCTCCCTCTCCCATTCCCCCTGCTTGTGTTCCTGCTCTCGCTATCTCTTTCTCTGTCAAATAAATAAATAAAATCTTAAAAAAAAAAATGTTAAAGATTGCTACATGCAATCTTTGGGTACCAATAAGTCAGAAAAAAAGCAAGACAGAAATTAACCTAATAATAATGTCATGTTTCAATTTAGAAAAATTCTTAGACTTACTTGCTGGACACCAACAGCAAATGCCTTCAGAAATACTTCAGCAAATTCATTATACTCCTTGGAAACATTGCCAGGGCTTCCATATCTAAAAGAACATTAAAATGCCCACTGTTTCTTTATAATGCTTTATATACTAATACTTATAAAAACTAAGAGCATGAAAAAATAAACCTAAATCATCATATATTGAGAGCTTACCTTTCAAAAAGCCTTGCTAAGATATGTAAAGCCCACTTCTTACATTTCCACCATGGTAACTCTGGTCTGTCATCTTCTTCAACTTGAAGTGTTTCCTTTAAAGAGAGATTTATTTAATGATAGTAAGACATGATACACTCTAAGAGGAACAGCATGAGGTGAGAAGAGACTCACAATGAATGTTAGCCTTTTGTAATAAAAGGCTAGATTTGGAAAAGTAGTCTTATTTATTAAATATAAGAGGCACTTTCATCTGCTTCACTACTTAGCTACAAAGGATATACTTTTTAAAATCCTTTTTTTTTTTTTTAAATTTTATTTATTTATTTGACAGAGAGAGACACAGCGAGAGAGGGAACGCAAGCAGGGGGAGTGGGAGAGGGAGAAGCAGGCTTCCCACGGAGCAGGGAGCCCGATGCGGGGGCTCGATCCCAGGACCCTCGGATCATGATCTGAGCTGAAGGCAGACGCTTAACGACTGAGCCACCCAGGCGCGCCTACTTTTTAAAATTCTTATAGAGCAAGCTCAAACACAAACATTTTAGTCAAAATCCAAATAATATAAAGTCAAGGCCATGGAAAGTAGTTTAATCAAAACCAGTATAGTTCAAATCAAAAGGGCATGAAAAACACCATTTCAGAAATCTAGTTTCAGAAATATTAGTATAAACACAAAAGGATAGACAGATGAAGACCTTCATTTAAAAACAATAGTGGAAAACTACCAAGACCCTAAACATTCACTGATAAGTGAATGCTTAATTATGGAACATCTATAAAAGACTACTATACAATCCACTAAAAGAATGGATTGGATCCTTACATACTGACCCATAACATACCAACGTATTTTTAATTTATAATGGGAAAGTGAGACTTTGGAGCAACCCCAAATTAAAACAAAAAGTGAGAGCAATGGTACAACCACTTTGAAAATCACTTTAGAAGTTACTAATAAAGTTAAAGATATACCTACCCTATGATCCAATTCCACTCTTTGGTATACTCAAAATGAAAATATATGATCCCAAAAAGATTTGTGTAGGAATATTCATAGCAGCTTTATTTGTACTACTAAAATCCTGAAACCACCCAGCTGTCCATCAACTTGTGAATGGATAAACTGTAGTATATCCACACAATAAAATATTACTTGGTAATAAAAAGGAACAAACTACTACAACACAACATGAATACATAAGGAACAGACTACTATAACACAACATGAATATATCTCATAAATATATCATGCAAAAGAAGGTACATACAAAAAATTATTTTATATTAAGTTCTAGAACAGGCAAAACTAATCTATGGTCCTAGAAATGAGAATGGTGATGATAGGAATGACTAAAACTAGCCACCAGCAAATATTCTAGGTGATGATTACATGGATACATATAACTGATAACTCACTGGACTGTTTGTTTATAATATGTGAGTGTTTATAAATTATACCCAAAAAGTACACAGTGTATAAATGAAAACTTTTAAAATTTTATTCTGTACCTATTAAATGTGTCCAGAAAAATATACACCAAACTAGTTTCCTACAGAGTGGAAGAAATGTTCTATTCCTTTCTTCTACACTGTTTTTGTTTTTTTTACAGCAGGCTCCACACCCAGTGCAGAGCCCACCATTAGGCTCGAATTCACAACCCTGTGAGATCAAGAACTGAGCCAAGATCAAGGGTCAGACACTCAACCAACTGAGCCACCCAGGCACCTCTACACTGTTTTTCCTTTTAAATAGAAATGTAAGCAATAAACCACAAAACAGGAGGTTGGTCTCAGTTATGCCACTAATAAAATTGTTTTGGATAAATTATATAACCCTTCTATGTCTCCACTTAAAATAAATTCAGAGGGGGGTGCCTGGGTGGTGGCTCAGTCGGTTAAGCGCCTGCCTTCAGTTCTGGTCATGATCCCAGGGTCCTAGGATCAAGTCCAGCATCGGACACCCTGCTCCGCGGGGAGTTTGCTTCTCCCTCTGCTCCTCCCCCTACCCCTGCTCCTGCTCTCTCTCACTCATGCGCGTGCACACCTGTGCATTCTCTCTCAAATAAAATAAAATCTTTAAAAAATAATAATAAAATAAAATAAATTCAGAGGGGATGGGGAAATAAATAAAAAATAAATTCAGAGGGATTTTTTTTGAGGATTAAATAAGGAATGTTAAAACACATCATGTATTCAGGACTTATAAATCCCCCTACCTCTTTAGAAAACTAGATTATAAAGAAAAATTGCAGTTACTTTAAAAATTGTGACTGGGGCACCTGGGTGGCTCAGTCATTAAGCGTCTGCCTTCGGCTCAGGTCATGATCCCAGGGTCCTGGGATCGAGCCCTGCATTGGGCTTCCTGTCTGTGGAAAGCCTGCTTCTCCCTCTCCCACTCCCCCTGCTTGCGTTCCCTCTCTCACTGTGTCTCTGTCAAATAAATAAAATCTTTAAAAAAAAAAAAAGTAACCATAATTATAAAAAATAAATAAATAAAATAAAAATTGTGACTAAACTGGGCACTTGGGCGGCTCAGTTGGGCGTCTGCATGCGGCTAGGGTCATGATCCCAGGGTCCCTGCTCAGTGGGGGGTCTGCTTCTCCCTCTGCCTCTCACCCCCATTTGTGCTCTCTCTCTCAAAAATAAATCTTTCCTTAAGAAGTGACTTAAAAAAAATTCTGTATGTACTACATTCTGTATGTACAATTCTGTATGTACTAAAACCCACTGAATTGTATACTTTGAAAAGGTGAATTTTATGGCATATGGGTTATATCTATAAAATTAAAAAAACAAGTAATGTAACTAACTACAAAGTCTCCTGGTTCATGAGTGTCTGACAAATTATTAGGCTAAAATCTAGCTGCAAGCGCTTTTTAAAAATATATATAATATATAAAATTGTATTAGTTTAAGGTGTATAACACAATGGTGAGATATATGTATACATTGTGAAATGATTACCATAGTGAATTTAAGAAGGTGGTCAAAACTTTCAGTTATAAGATAAGTAAGTTCTGGAGATATAACGTTCAGCATAGTGACTATAGTTAACAGTACTGTACTGTATATTTGAAGGGTGCTAAGAGAGTAGATCTCAAAAATTTTCATCATGGGGAGCCTGGGTGGCTCACTGGGTTAAGTGTCTGTCTTTGGCTCAGGTCATGATCTCAGGGTCCTGGGATCGAGCCCCACATCGGGCTCCCTGATCCATGGGAAGCCTGCTTCTCCCTCTCCCACTCCCCTGCTTGTGTTCCCTCTCTCGCTGTCTCTCTGTCAAAAAATAAATAAAATCTTAAAAAAACTTTTTTTTAAATAAAGGGGCTCCTGGGTGGCTCAGTTGGTTGAGTGTCTGCCTTTGGCTCAGGTCATGATCTCAGGCCCTGCGTAGGGCTCCTTGCTCACTGGGGAGTCTGCTTCTCCCACTACCCCGCTCATGTGCTCTCTCTCTCAAATAAAAAAAATCTTTATAGGGACACCTGGGCGGCTCAGTCGGTTAAGCATCTGCCTTTGGCTCGTCATGACCCCAGTCATGGGATCGAGTTCTGCATCAGGCTCATTGCTCAGCAGGGAACCTGCTTCTCCCTCTACCTGTCACTACCCCCTGCTTGTGCTCTCTCTTTGTGACAAATGAATAAAATCTTTAAAAAAAAATATTTATAGATTAATAAAAAACTGTGCAGGGTTATTTCATATACTATTGTTTAGGTACTTCTCTTTATCCTAATGCTTCTGTTTCTTCTCAGTTTTTTATTAATATTGCACTTATGTAAACAAACAAAATGGTCTCTTTATCTAGAATAATTTGCATCATGAATTATATAAACTCATAAAAATGTTACAGAAATATCAGTTAAAATTCTCAAAAGATAATTAGATATTTTAGTAATACAAGAACATACAGAGACTTACATTAGGTACATCTCTGTTCACAACAGTCTTTAAAATTTCTATCCATTCTGTCAGGTTCTGTTGGTTTATCAGCTCCAGTGGTAGTGTATACTAAACGAAAATCAAGAATCAATACTTTAAAATCCTTACAAAAGAAAATCCCACTTCAACTCTTCACAAAACCTACAAAAAGTATTTCATTCAACCCAGATTTCCAGTTTTTAGTACACAAGCAAATTTCTTATCTGGCTGATTTGGTCAGTTATCTACAACAGAGAATTGTGGCACTGACAGTGAACATCCTTGTCTTATTCCCAAATTACTGGGAATATATCTTATTTTTACCATAAGAGTGATACTGTGGATTTCTAGTGAACATCTTTTATCAAGTGAAGAAAATTTCTATTCCAGGACTCTTAGTTTGTTTTTTGTTTTTTAAAGTGGGAATGGTTATTAAATTTTATCAAATACTTTATCTGGTATCCTTAGAGATGGTTACAGGTCCTTTTTTCCATATAAGAGTTAATCACAGAAACTGATCTCTTACCACTGATCCAACTCTTGCATTCCTTGGATAAATCCTCTCAATAGGCTCATAAAAACAATATCCTATTCAGGATTTTAGGATATCTATTTTCACAAGTGAGACAGGGTTATATTTGATATCAGGGTATGTTAGTGTCAAAAAATTAGTTGGGAAATTAAATATTTTGTCCTATGCCCTAGAACAGTATACAAAAATAACTTACTCTTAATCTAAGTTATAATCTTACCAATTAGAAAACAAGAACAGTATAGAAATTGTATACCCAAATCACTTTTAAAAATTCTTTAAGACGACGACAATGGAATGTCATTAAAGTGTCCTTTGGTTAAGACTGGGAGATAATAGATTGTCTTTACTGATCTAGGAAAGACACGCAAAATCCAACCAAACAATATGGTGAGTCAGTTGCACTGGAAGTTACAGGTCTATTTAAATGAGATTTTAAAGTTAAGTAAGGGTATGAATTGAACCAAAGGTTCTAGTACACGAGATGAATCCTTCTATGGCTACATGGCACAAAAAGAACTAGAATTTTAATCCTGATCAAAAACTGTTTCATATAAGTAATTACATCCCACTAAGAAAATACAATCATTTCCTTAGTGGGTATCTTTTATCCCAGGAAGATTCAGAATATGTAAAAAGGATGAAGCCCATTGTGTGCCAGTCAAGCCACAGTATTAGTACTTTTGTGTTAAACTTAGGAATAGGTTTTGTTTATTACTGGGACAATCTATGTGTATTTGGAACATCGGGTTCATGCTCTTCATGCTAAATATAAACTGTAATTTCAGTAACTGATTTTCAGACTTGTGAATTCTTAAGGTGAAAGGCGTAAAAAATTTTTACTAATTTTGTAAATAGTGTCAGATGGGTTAAGAGAACTTAAGATTGACCAGTTATAATTTAAGATTTATTGGAATTGTTTGTGTATTTAGGGAAGTGTGCTTGGTCAGAGTTTTAATGCACATATAATTTTGGCAATTAATATTTGACTAGCAAATCATCCATTTAATAATTTGATAATTTAATAATTTAATTTAATTTCAAATGAATTATCAAGACACAGAAATTCTGTTATCTTTTAATGTAGCAAATGATAGACTTTTATATATAAAAACTGCTTTATAAAACTGCTTTATAAAATTACCTGAACAAGAGCATAGAAGATCTTGAAAATCTGTTTCTGGATGAGGACAGATTGATCAGATTGATCAGAAAGAAGCTGGATAAAACGGTCCTTTAGAACTGGCAGGAAATGCTGCATTGCTGCTACCAGTGGACTCCGTTCCTCTGGTTTCTTGTACCTTTGGGTAGGAATACAAACTAATTCTGTAAGAATTTACTTCATAATTAATTATATGTATGAGATACAAAATTAAACTGCTTGTTTGTTCACACAAATATAAGCAAATACTTCCTAAGCAACTTTAGATTCCTCGAAAAAAAAAGAAAAACCAACAATGGAACCAAATCACAAACAAAAGCAACTTAAGAAAAACCCCCCAAAATAATAAAATATCTAAAATTTTCTGAGCATTCATTATGAAGTCAATAATCCCCAAGGCTCCATTAGTATCCTCACTTCAATAGTTTGAGGAAATTGAGGCACAGAGAAGAATCTTTCCCAGCATACTCATCTAGGTACGAACTTCATCAGTCAAGATCCAAGGTCTGCCCTCTTAACCACTTCACAACAGTCTCTAATTGTGAATACTTATACAACTTAAGAGCTACAATGACTTGGCTTTTAAATATTAGCAGCTGACTGATATAAAATTGATTATATATTACCACCCTTATTTACATACCGAAAGCATTAAGGCAGAAATGGCATCAAGAAAGCAGAAAATAGGCACTTTATAAACAAAGTTCTTTTGTAACCTATTTGGCAACAAAACCTGACTTCAACAGGCTACTTAAGGTCTTCACTTATCCCATCTGGAGTGGATATTCACATATTTTATAGTAGATATGATAATACGTGTCTGACTACTGGGTGCTAGTTCAATTTCAACAGGAGTGTTTAACATGTATTATGTGAACCTCGTTATCTTTCTAAAATACAAAAAATCCTGAATTCTGAATCACATTTGCTCCAAGGATGTGGGTAAAGAATTGCTGACCGAAGTGAGAATTCTGCATACAGATTTCTTAGCATTTTAACAATATTATTTAAAGAGGTCTGTTGATTTACTTTTATTAAACTGTACTTCAATTTAAAAAACACTAGGTCATCTATGCTTCAATGAAAAAAAACTTTAAACACTGAATTAGCAGATTAGAACTATAGGGGCACGCCTTGGTGGCTCAGTTGCATGTGCCTTTGGCTCAGGTCAGGATCTCCAGGTCCTGGGATAGAGCCTGGGCCTCACTTCTTGCTCTGCTTCTCACTCTCCCCCCATCCGCATAATCATTCTCTCTCCCAAATAAATAAATAAAATCTTTAAAAAAATAAAAAGAACTACAGGAATGACATCTTACCTTCCATTATTAAGGAGTCAATAGGCAGAATAGCTTTACAAAATACAGACTAGTGGTTAAGTCATTATTCTAAAAAACATAATTTATCTTTTTAGATTAAACTGCTTTTTAATTGGTTTTTCCTACCAGATTCCAGTTTTATCTACTGGTAGCCTCCTTGGAGGAAGAAAATATATTTAAGAACTGAATATCTGAGCACATTTTTAAAAGGTAAAGGTAAGGGGTGCCTGGATGGCTCAGTCAGTTAAGTGTCTGACTCTTGATTTCAGCTTGGGTCATGGTCTCAGAGTCCCGAGATCAAGCCCTCAAGCCCCCAAGTCGGGCTCTGCACTCAGCAGGAGTCCGCTTGAGATTCTCTCCCTCTTCCTCTACCCCTCCCCCCGCTCACACACACACTCTCTCTGAAATAAATAAATAAAATCTTAAAAAAAAAAGTAAAGGTAAAAAGCCTAGATTCTTTTTCCCTACTAGATGAAATTAGAACCGAAGTAAATTACCAAGAATAAAAAACACCAACAGATGTTCTAATAATGATTGAGACTATTAAACAATTAACTGATAGATTATTTTAAACACTGTTTTAATGTGCTGAGAAATTATACCTAGCATACATTTTAAAACATATGTACAGTTCTTTCACTCAGTAAAAAACAATTAACAATTTATGAAAGGAAGTCATTTGCAGTGTCCAATCTGATAATACAAACTACAGTGATTATAGACAATATTTCCTTTTAATAATAAAGGTAGAAAAAACAAGAAAAAAAATAATAAAGGTAGAACTATATTATGCGCTTCTCTCCAATTACCCAACCCAGATGAACACCCACATTAAGAGGGTTTGAGTACCCATTCCATATTATACATTCTTCTTTCCTCCTTCCCTCTCTACATTCAGGAGAGGACTAGAAATAAGGTGGTACTAGCTGCTAATCTATGCTAATTGGTATATGAAAGTAATTATGGTAGGAAACAAATTATTAACCAATAAGACCTGAAAGTTCCTGAAAGCATGAAAATGTGACACTAAAAAAAGCGGACTACCACAAGGCTACGATGTGCCAATCTAGTAAGCCATGCTCATAGGAAATCCTAAGTACTAGCCCATCACTTTACTGTTAAAACAAAACAAAACAAAACAAATCTTCAATGGTATATTAGCATCTAAAAGGTTACATCCAAATTCTCCATCATGGCATTCAAAACCCTCTTTAACATGGTCCCAATTTACCAGTCCAAATTTATCCCCGACCTCTAAACAGAAATTATCCATACCATTTAGTGGTCTCCTCACTACCCACTAAAGACAGTATCTCATTTCCACCTCTGTACCTTTCTTTGTTCATACTACTCCGTATGCTGTGACATGCCTTCCTCTTCAAATGCTCCTTCTGTGCTCCTTCAACTGACAAGCATTTCCTGAGGATCTATGCTCCTGAAGACCACCACAAATTCCAATTTCTCCATGAATATTCTTAGAACTGCTTCAGTCCACACAGATCCCTTGTGAACACCTTGTGCTCCACAATTGAACACTGGCTGAAAATGAACTGGAATTCCAATACTGTAGCAGCCTCCTATGTCTCCCATTTAAAAAATCTCTGTCACACTCTCTCCTGCTAACATTATAGGACAGGAGAGACTTAATCTCCTCAATGACAATAACAGCTTATTATTGTTATTCTCTCTCATTTTAGTCACTCACTTACCAGAACTACAACAACTGGCACTCTGATAGAAGTTGGAGCAACAGCTGGAACATTCCTTAGCAGGAAGATGGGTAGCTGGTGGGAACACAAGAAAACACCAGTACCAATGCTGTAAATGGTATATTTCTCTCCTGCTCAGAAGAAAAGCAGCAGTTCATCAGCTACTTTGAGTTGGGACCCAAAAAGGGTATCAGAGGCTAACTACAGGCCCCAGAATTAGAGGGCTCACAATGGCATCTGTGCAGCTGTCAGGACTGGAAATAAAGCCACCATCATGGTGTAAGTGTTCCTCATGCCTTCCTCAAAATTTTCTGTTACCAAACTTTCAAGTGCCTACAAATTTCATTACTTTCACTACATACTTGAGATAATCCCTTCAATGTATGGCTTACCACTCCTGAAATGCTTTACCTCAACTTCCAAGGTTAGATCTTTTTTCTCATCCCTAAACCCAGATCTAAAATGATCCCTTGGCCTAAAATCTTTCTTAATGATACTGATTACTTACATGAACTATAATTTGCTCAAATATGCAAACACTGAAACAGGTGACTGTGAATCCCTCAAAACACAATGATTAAAAATGATCATATGAAATTCCAACATATCCTTCTTAAAGAATTACAGGTAGGTTCTCGAAACTTATCAAGACACCAAATTAAGATAAAAAATTCAGGGGCACTTGGGTGGCTCAGTTGGTTAAGCGACTGCCTTTGGCTCAGGTCATGATCCTGGAGTCCTGGGATCGAGTCCCACATCGGGCTCCCGGCTCAGCGGGGAGCCTGCTTCCCCCTCTGACCCTCTCCCCTCTCATGCTATTTCTCTCTCTCTCAAATAAATAAATAAATTCTCATTAAAAAAAAAAAAGATAAAAAATTCACAGAAAGCCAGAAGTTAAAGAGCTCTAATGCTCAAAGTACTCTAATACCCTTCACGTTTAAAAAAAGCTTATGTTTAGGCCTTTTATCAGCACAAATTGAGGAGCCCATATAGAGGAATTAGAGATAACCCAGTTTTTGAATAGGGAAACAGGTAATACGAAAAAAGGGCACAACGAGTTTCTCAGTTGAATCAACAGAAGTGATTGAAGAATTAAAATAAGAATGCTATTTTTAAAAAGAAAATACTAAATTAAAATCAACATATAATTCACTAATTTTTATATGCCAAATGTAATTTTAGATGTTCAAACAAAATACCTTATAATTTCCAAACTTTTCCTACTTCTCAAATCTCTGTAGGAATTGAGAGACACTTACTCATAATTTTTCACAAGCTGATAAAGGCAAAGAAGAATTCCTAGCCAACAAGCACTGTTATCAGACTGAAGATAAAAGCCAATTTTGTCCACAATGGCAGTCCAGCGGCTTGGATAATCATGTTTGATGATATGGTGAATGCATGTAGTAAGCTGTACCCTGAAAGTCAAAAATAAACAATAAGGAGGAAGAAATGCTACCTAGATAAAATTCTGCTCATACAAAGAAAATGGCTGCTTAGACAAAAATAAATGTAACTGAAAAAAAACTACCCGTTCCTACTGATTTAAAAGAAACCCAACAAATGTTACAAATGTAGGTGATTTTGTTTTTCCTTATTTTTCATCCCTATCATCAACTGATGAGTTTCATTTAAAACCCAGCTATTTTCATTAAAAATTCTGCAAAATCAGGGGCGCCTGGGTGGCTCAGTCGGTTACGCATCTGACTCTTGATTGATTTTGGGTCAGGTCGTAATCTCGGAGTTGTGAGATCAAGCCCTACATCAGGCTCACGTTCAGTGCAGAGTCTGCTTGTCCCTCTCTCCCCCTCTGCCTCTCTGCTATCTAAAATAAATACAATCTTAAAAAAAAAAAATTCTACAAAACCATATAAAAATAAGAACTTTTAAATATCAAAACCATATAATATAAAGTATATGACAGCATTCTACAGTTTTCTTTACCCCCTTTCACCTGATCACACTGTTTCATAAATTTTACATGAAGTTTAGAAGTTTTTAGTTTTCATAAATATAAAAACTACAGTAAGAAAATAAAAAATGACAGGTTTTTATGTTCTGAAAAGACCCACTGGGCTGTCTCCTCCCAAACTCCACAAATTATGTACCTGAAACAACGGGTAAGTTTTAAAATATACATATACCTGATGAGCTCAGGAGAGTGGATAATAGCTTCTACAATATTTTCTCGAATACAATGTCGATCTTCTTCTGGAATAGTATAAGGGGATATGTCCCCTGGTGCTGTTTCCCGATCAGGCCAATACTGTGTTATCATATTTTTCAAATAGATAACACCTAAAATGTAGATCAATTTGACAAGAGTATTTACTGTGAAAGTACTGTGAATCCCCCTTATAAGTGTCCATACCTCCATTTAAAATACTGCACATTCTTGTATTTTCAAAGTTGATAATCAAAACACAGTCTAATTCTTAGCGACAATAATCACCCCTGAAGTTATTATTAAACATATAGCCTAAGAAACTCTACAAATAAACACACTATACAACAAAACTATTAAGACTTTTTACATCACATTTATACTTTTTATCCTGCTTTCTGTTGGAAAGCTATCTGGATTAATTTTACCATATCAATTTTCCAAATGAAGCCTCTAAAGACAAAACCATATACACGTACCATACTGCTCTCATAATTAATAACACTACTATAGACTGAGTATTTGTAGCCCCCTCAAATTCATATTGAAATCCAAACCCCCCAGTTTGATGGTATTAGGGGTGAGGTCTTTCGTAGGTAATTAATGCCTTTATAGGAGAGACCCTGGAGAGGTTCCTCCCCTCCGATCATGTTGGGTTCTAAGAACCAGAAAGTGGTTCCTCATCAGACACCAAATCTGCTGCTCCTTGATTTTGGACTTTTCAGCCTCCAGAACTGTGAGGAATATATTTCTATCATTCAGTCTATGATATTCTGTTATAGGAGCCCCAACTGACTAAGACACACAAAGCTGTTATTTTTATCATAGAAAAATTACAGCATAAAAATTTTTAGTCTATAAATTTAAGCATTTCATTAATATATGACAATCACACCACTTCAAATTCATGTTATTTTATGGGAGAATGTGCTGTGTTAAAAAATTACAGATTACTATTTTCTGTTAGCTATCACACTGCTACCTTAAACACTGCTATTTAACACAGTATGAACTAGATTGCTAACAATGCTTTTTATCCAGTCCTCCACTTCCCAATGAGAAAGAGAACCCTCAATCAAAAATGTATATGATGTATAGGAAATGGAAATTATTCAAAATTAATCAATTACTAAATTCTACAAAACACCAGCCCTTCTCTGACTAGTAATTAAAACTCTTACCTGGAGTATTACACCTATTTGAATAAGGATAACTGATATATCTATGATTTTTATATTCTACTTTGCTCTATCTTGGGAATTAAAATAATACTCCACCTTATAGTATTTCAAAAAAGATTGACTATACATTAAAATACCTTTGAACAAGTTTTAAGACAAACTACCTCTACAGTAAAAAACACTGACTCAGTATATGTAACATATTTTAGATTAGTACCATTTCCAGAATTTTGATTCTTTAGCTCCAAAACAGAACACATTAAAATTAAGACTTGATATGGCCCTATATTCTGCATAGAGCCTCTGAGTATTTCTTTCTATCGTAATGCATAAAAGAATGGGCATATATATTTATTTGTATCATTATGATTCGGTATTTTAAGCTGTTTGGTCTACAAAACACTAAGTGAGAACTGCACTGTAAGTATATCGTGATTCATAGCCTATTCCATCCAGGATATTGGAGTCTGCTACAAAGACCGAATGCATCTCTCAAATCTAGCAGATGAAATCACCATATGCCCTACACTAAACAGTATCATTCAATTATTAAAAGAATGTAATTATTAAAGTAATAATTAGATTTTAAAATTTTTGACTAATTCCACAGTTTAGCTGCTTCTGGTTTTGCACATACTAACTATAAAACTTTCTAGTACAATTTAATTTTGCTAATGCACATAATCAAGTCTCAAAATGTTAAGGTCTCTTCTAAATGTCACTTTCAACATCTTAGTAAAAATTTGAGATTTAAAGGCAAAGATTCTTTTATTAGCTTCAGAGGTAGAATCTAGTGGCTCATCAGCTGTAACACCCAGTGCTCATTACATCAAGTGTTCTCCTTAATGCCCATCCCCCAATTATCCCTTCCCCCCACGCTCCTCCCTCCAGCAACCCTGAGTTTGTTCCTAGAGTTCAGTGTCTCTTATGGTTTGCCTCCCTCTCAATTTTCATCTCATTTTTCCTTCCCTTCCTCAATGTTCATCTGTCTTGTTTTTTAAATTCCACATATGAAATCATATGGGGTATTTGTCTCTCTGAGGCAAAGATTCTTATCTACAAAATAACCAAATGGGAAAATGCCAACTTCATTAGTAAAAGAGAAATGACAGTTAAATAATAAAAACAACTTTTTCCTATTTAATTAGAAATAAAAAAAAAGATTTACTGCTGACCAGGGTCCAGTGAAATTACTATATTTTATAGGGCCCAAAAATGTTCCACTATTGTGCTACTTATATACCAATATTTTAAAAAATAATAAACTTTCACGCATTCATTTATTTACTGAGTACGTTTGGTATGTCAGGCAATATTTTAGGTACTGTGAATACAACTGTTAATGAAACAAATCTAAGATTAAATGCTAACAATTGAGAAATGGTTCACTTCATATGAATGGCACATTATGGTAAATTATTTAGTCACTGAAATAAATTTTAAGACTAACACTATGTAAAGAAAGGGATGAGCTTACTATACATTAAATGAAGCAAAAAAATTTTTAACAAAATTGATGTAGGGAAAAAGAACAGCAAGAAATAATACCAGAACATAACTGGTTTTTCTAGAATGGTGAAATTATTAGTACTCTGTATTTCCTATAACAAAATTAATACACCTGCAAATAAATTAAGTTACAGGACACTAAAGATGTGAATTCCATTATTTTGCAGACCAACAGATAGTATCAGAAGTAACCCACCACATTTTCACAGACCATTTGGTACTGAGAATTGCTCAATATCTTGTTGAAACTGGAACTAAGAAATACAGTAGTCCTCCGCTTATGCACAGTTTCACTTTCTGTGATTTCAGTTACCCCTGGTCACCCACCGTCAGGAAGCAGATGATTTTTTTCTGACATATTATCAGAAGGTCAATAGTAGCCTAGCACCATGTCAAAATGCCTATATCATTTACCTCACCTCATCTCATTACACAGGCATTTGATCTTTACACATCATCACAAGGGTGAGTACAGTGAAATAGATATTTTAAGAGAGACCACATTCACATACCTCTTATTACAGTATATTGTTATAACTGTTCTAATTTATTATTAATTATTGTGGCTAAACTCTTACTTGCCTAATTTACAAATTAAATTTTATCATAAGTATGTATGTATAGGAAAAAATGTAGTATATATAGCATTGGTACTATGCAGTTTCAGGCATCCACTGAGGGTCTGGGGTCTTAAAATGTATCAGTCATGGGTGGGGGGGCTACTGCAGTACTTTTTAATGGCTAAAAACAGTAAATGCACAAGCTGTAAGGAGCAACTGCATAAACAAAGGGGTTTGTATCTTAGAACCATCCACTGGGCAGGGAAACAGGGAATACACAGAATCTTTTAATAAACCCTATCAATTTCTTTTTTCAGCTTCTCTTTTAACTCAATGAAATACCACATTCCTTTAATTCTGCCACCAATTCCAAGGCACTACCTGTTTGTAGTAAACACATGAGGGCAAACGGATTTTCAGGGAAGAAAATCACTGAAGGGCCACCCCAACATACCTCTGCTATTCAACTATGAACCTTTTAAATAACTGATTTACATAAACCCAAGAAAATAATTCAGTAACTTGCCTGCCTGTCTCACAGGTAAATCCAGTTGTTCCGACATAGTAATCTGAAGCAGTGTTGAAACAAAATTCAGAGACTTGTGTGCCTACAAACAAAAAAAAAAAAGTTTTTAAATTTCTGCAAATATTCTCAGTACTCTAATCCAGTACTGGACTGGCACAAAAGGCTACCCACCCGCAAGTTGGTCCCAGCCTTATTGCCCATCACTCACCAAAAATGAACTAAAAGATATATATATATATAATAACTTAACTCCTAAAATATCCTGGATGTTTGCATTTGCCTTCATACTGCTCCACTTCCCATTTATCCTAACTGGCTTTCTTAACCTACACCAACAGCTCAAGAACAATATCCTCTTTAATACCTATTTCCCCAATTCAGTAATAATTTCTCCATAGAGATGTTCTACTGAGTGACTAGACAAACTAAATCAGTAAAAATTAATAGCCTGGGAAGTGTTTTCCAAGGTGCTAATAAATGTTTAATTTCTGAATATGGCTATTTTACCAAAGTGTGTTCAGTTTGTGAAAATTAATCAACTGTACCCTTACAATGACTATTCTGTATGCACATTACATTTAAATAGAAAATTAATAGCTTTGAACATACAATAAAAGTTGGATAAAAACCATATGATAATTTAATAAATATATTTATATGAAATTCCAATGCAGCATATACAGAAAATAATGAAATATACCCAAAATGTTAATACAGTTATCTCTCAGGCGATGGCATTATAAAGGAGCTATTCTTCACACATTTTCTTTTTTTCCAGTTTATACTACAAACCCTGGACACTTTCATTAACAGTATAAAAAAGTTAATGATTCCTTAATGATTCCTAATTTGTCATATTTGCTTCTGGTTTTAAAAAAAGAACTTAAACATTCAAGTTATATTCCTTCTTTAATGTTTTCACAGTTGCATTCCCTCTCCCCCAATGTAACTACCACCTATGTCATCTATTCCTTTCAGCCCAAGTTTTAGTATTTTTTCTGCACATGTTCACATGAATAACAGCAATTTTTATTTTAGTTTCCTCTTCACTCCCCCCACCCCAAATATTCCATACATTCTTAGAAACAGAAAAATTTCCCTTTGGATATAAAAAATTGTTTCTACATTAGAACCTGGAATTCTGTCACTCCAAAAATTGTTTATTTAAATGTTCCTGGTACATGACACCATGCCAGGAGTTGAGAATACAAGGTTGAAACAAAACATTAAGGTTCCATGACCTCATGGAAACTTAAGAGTTTAATGTGAAGGATAGCGAAGATAATCAAACAAGTAATTACAATAAAGTACAGCAGAAAACGTAGAAACACTATGGGAGAATCAAAAGGAGAATCTTCTAACCTAGAAGTAACGCTTAAATTTAAGACCTGAATGGGAGGAGCGCCTGGGTGGCTCAGTCGTTAAGCGTCTGCCTTCGGCTCAGATCATGAAACCCAGGGTCCTGCTCTGCGGGAAGCCTGCTTCTCCCTCTCCCGCTCCCCCTGCTTGTGTTCCTTCTCTCACTGTCTCTCTCTGTCAAATAAATAAGTAAAATCTTAAAAAAAAAAAAAAAAAAAAAAAGACCTGAATGGGAGTAGTTAAGTGGATGAAAGACAGGTATTTCCCTTTTCTGGTACTCTAAACACCATTAACCACCATAACTTTCTTGAAACATCCTTCCAACTATGCAATTCACAGACCACTTTTCCTTCTGAGATTCCTTTGCTGGTTTCTTAAACTATTTAAACTATAACTGCTCAGTCATAGGCCATCTTTTACACTCCCCAGCTGATTTCATCCAACCATGGTCTTTAAATACTATTTGTCAAATACATTATTTCCAGAGACCTATTTTTAACATCCCTACCTTCACAGGCTTCTCAAATTTATCATGTTCAAAGCATCTTCTCCCCTAAAAGCTATGTTGCTACTTTCTTGTACCAATTCTCCCCACCTTTTTCATCACTATCCTCAGTTACTTATGTCTAATACCTGAATGACATCTTTAATACTTCCCTTTTTTATCCCACTTCATTGTGTCAGGACCTGTCAATTCTATATCCAAAATACTTATATAATTAATATACCCACTTTCTCCATTCCCACTAACATCAACCTAGTCCAAATGACTATCATCTTACTTAATGTAAGAAACCCCCCACCATTCTCCATTTAGCAGCCAAAGGTCTTTAAAATTGTAAACCGATCCCCTTTAAAAAAAAATTTTAACAGCTCTTTTTTTAAAGATTTTACTGGTCACAGAGAGAGAGAGAGAGCACAAAGCAGGGGGAGCGACAAAGGGGGAGGCAACAGGCAGAGAGAGAAATAGGCTCCCCACTGAGCCCAAGACCCTGGGATCATGACCTGAGCTGAAGGCAGATGGGTAACTGACTAAGCCACCCAGGCGTCCCAATAGATTTCTACTCTACTTCCCAAAGGCTATATAAGGGCCTGTATTATCTTGCCTCTGCCATTTCGTCACTCTCATTTTTTTTAAATTTTATTTTATTATGTTATGTTAATCATCATACATCATTAGTTTTTGATGTCGTGTTCCATGATTCATTGTTTGCGTATAACACCCAGTGCTCTATTCAATACATGCCCTCTTTAATACCCATCACCAGGCTAACCCATCCCCCGACCCCCTCCCCTCTAGAACCCTCAGTTTATTTCTCGGAGTCCACAGTGTCTCATGGTTCATCTCCCCCTCCAATTTTCCCCCCTTCATTTTTCCCTTCCTACTATCTTCCTTTTTTTTTTTTTTTTTTTAACATATAATGTATTATTTGTTTCAGAGGTACAGGTCTGTGATTCATCAGTCTTAAACAATTCACAGCGCTCACCATAGCACATACCCTCCCCAATGTCTATCACCCAGCCACCCCCACCCCCCCCCCCCCCCACCACTCCAGCAACCCTCAGTTTGTTTCCTGAGATTAAGAATTCCTCATATCAGTGAGATCATATGATACATGTCTTTCTCTGACTGACTTATTTCGCTTAGCATAATACCCTCTAGTTCCATCCACATCGTTGCAAATGGCAAGATTTCTCCCCCCCTTTTTTGATGGCTGCATAATATTCCATCGTCAGTCTCATTTAAAGAAACTTTCTCACCTCCTACTGTCCTACCTTACCAGCCACCTTTAGGTTCTTTTGACAACAAACATAATTACTCCACAGTCCATGCTGTGACTTTCTACCTGTAACACTCTTCTCTCCAGTGCTCCACCATAGTTAACTGATTCACAGTTCATACTCTTTGAGTTTCCATTTAAACATGTAGAGAAGGCGTTCCTGACTGATCATTCAAGCTAAAGAAGGACTCCCTATTACTCTCATAATCTCCAGGGTTTTTTTTCCCCCATTACATTTATTATATATTTGTAATTATTATATTTATAGACTGGTTTATGGCTTTCTCTTCTGTTAATTAGATTTTAAGCTTCACTGATAGGAACTATACTATTTATATACCCAGTTCCTCATGACGCTTGGCATTTAAGATGTTCAACAAATTTATTAAACGAAGTACTGAAATGAATCAACAAAAAAATACCTTGGAAGCAGCAGTGATCACCTAGGGGCAGTGCAGTATAAAAGAGTATTTATATTAAAGGGATAGACAGATGAGCCCAGAAAGGACAGTACTATCCACACTACTACTATGGCACTTTTTAGGCCATTTATATTATAGTATACATCTAATCTCCTGCATCAAATTATGAATCCCTGGAATGGACAGCTAGAATCAGTCTGATTATAAATACAAGTGATGCTACTTCTGACATTTTTAACTCTTGAGCAAGTTGCTTCAGTAAATCTAAGACTTAATTACAAAATTAGTGTAACTAAATCTGCTTCACTGGATGGCTACAAGGAGTAGATGAAAGAAACGCCTGGGTGGCACAGTTGGTCGAGTGTCTGCTTTCGGCTCAGGTCATGATCCGGAGGTCCTCGGATGGACCCCAATGTTGGGCTCCCTGCTCAGCGGGGAGTCTGCTTCTCCCTCTCTTTCTGCCCCTCCCCCTAGCTTGTGCTCTCTAGCTCTCACTCATTCTCTCTCAAATAAACAAACAAAATTAAAAAAAAAAAGTAAGTGAAATATGTAAAATACTATAGTAAATGTCAAGACATAACAAATGTTATGTTGTTTTTACCTCCATACATGGTAGAATCTCATCTGTCTCAGAGTATATTCTAAAGCCAGCAGGGCATAAACTGAGTATTGCCAAATGGTTCTTTAGGTCTTTAAATCACCTATAAAATACAACATTTGTGGTTTTGTATATACAGGGTTCTCTCAAGGTCCCAATACCGAAGTTTTTCCTTCTGAATTGAAAAGAACTGCTTTCTATGATTGGAACCCCAAATGAAGTTGTTGGATTATGTTTAGAGGTCATATTAAAATAAGAAAACCACCACAACCACCACTGTTTTTGTTGGCTAGCCACATATATAGCCAATTGTGTGTTAAAAATGAGCATGTGCGGGTGCCTGGGTGGCTCAGTCATTAAGTGTCTGCCTTCCACTCAGGTCATGATCTCAGGGTCCTGGGATTAAGCCCCACATCGGGCTCCCTGCTCCACGGGAAGCCTGCTTCTCCCTCTCCCGCTGTGTCTCTCTCTGTCAAATAAATAAATAAAATCTTTAAAAAAAAAAAAAATGAGCATGTGCCACTAACTATATCTTCCTACAAGCCTAACAGATACTCCATGAATGTTACATTAACAAAAGACCTTTATCAATTTCTAACTTAAGGTTTAAATATAAAAAATAAAACCCCAGGGGCACCTGGGTGGCTCAGTCAATTAAGTGTCTGCCTTCGGCCCAAGTCAGGATCTCGGGCTCCTTGGGTTGAGCCCCGTGTCAGGCTCCCTGCTCCATAGGAGTCTGCTTCTCCCTCCCCCTCCTCCCCCCAAAATAATAATAAATAAAATCTTTAAAAAAACAAATAAATAAAAAAAAATCCCAAGAGTACTTGAAGGAAACCACTGTAAATATTTTTATCATCTTGGTGGGAAAAAACCTAAGCACGACACCAAAGACTGAAAGCCATAAAATAGTTTTTGCTCAAATAGATAAAAAAGTAAAAATTTTATATACCCCACCCCACATCAGTATAAACAATGTTAAAAAAAAGGAAAATAACTGCAACATCTGAGGAAGAGTTAAAATCACTCCAAAACAAAAATCAGCAAATATATGCAGGCAAATTACAGAAGAATCAGTACAAGCCGACAGTCCTACCTGAAAACAATGTATGCAATACATCAAAGTGCTAGTGAGGATGTGAAAAATATGGAATTCATACACAGTGCTGGTAGATGCATAAAATGGTACAACCATATTGGAAAACTCGCATTTTCAAACATGCACCTACCTTACAACCTAGCAATTTCACCTTTATATATCCAAGAAAAGTGCTTGTGTCCACAATAATACCTGTCCACTGACAAGTGAATGTATAAGCAAACTGTGGTACAATTCATACAATGAAATACTATACAATAACTTAAAAAAATAAAGCCTCACTAGGGAATCAAGCAATAATATGGATCTCAAAAAACATGTTAAGAAGCTAGACTACTTGGTACATACCATGTGATCCTATTTATATGAAGTTCAAAGACAGGCAAATCTAATCTATAGTTAACAGAAGTCAGAATAATGGTAACCTGAAGGAGGAAAGGTATTAATTGGGAAGAGTCTCAAGGGAAAGTTCTAAGCCAATAGAGATGTTATATAAATTTTGATCTGGGGTGCCGGGTGGCTCAGTAGTTAAGCGTCTGCCTTCGGCTCGAGTCATGGTCCCGGGATGCTGGGATCAAGTCCCACGTCGTGAGGGGGAAGGGAGTGTCCCTGCTCGGTGGGGGGTCTGCTTCTCCCTCTGCCCCTCCTCCCACTTGTTCTCTCAATCTCTCTCTCTCAAATAAATAAAAATATTAAAACAATTTTTTTTGATCTGGATAATGGTACCTAGGTAAAAATGGACTGAGCTGTACACGTATCTGAGCTTGGTATCATATGTAAATTATCCCTCAATTAAAAAAAAAAATCAACAAGACTACTTTTACCTGAATATTTACAGCAGCATTATTCATAATAGCCTAAAAGTGGAAACAACCCACCAAGTGCACCAAATGATGAACGGATAAGCAAAATGTGGCATATCCGTACACATGATGAAATATTATCTTGTAGTAAAAAGAATGAAGTACTGATATATGCTACAGTATGTGTGAACCTTAAAAATACACTGTGTGAAAGAAGCCAGTACCCAAGGACTGAGGGTGTGCAGAAGGCAGAGAAGGGGAATGCTAACAGGTATGGAGTTTCTTTTTGGGGTGATGAAAATGTTCTAAAGTTTGTGGTGATGGTTGCATAACTGAATATACTAAAAACCACTGAACTGGAGGGGGCACCTGGGTGGCTCAGTCAGTTAAACGTCTGCCTTTGGCTCAAGGTCATGAACTCAGGGTCCTAGGATGGAGAACCACGTCAGGCTCCCTGCTCAGCAGGGACTCTGCTTCTCCCTCTCACCCTACCCCAGCTCACGCGCCCAGGCTCTTAAAATAAAAAAGATTTTATTTATTTATTTGAGAGAGAGAGAGAGCATAAGCAGGGAGAGGCGGGCAGAGGGAGAAGGAGAAGCAGGCTCCCTGCTGAGCAAGGACCCGGGTCTGGATCCAGGGCTTGATCGCAGGATGCTGGGATCATGACCAGAGCCGAAGGCAGACGCTGAAGTGACTGAGCCACCCAGGCGCCCCAATAAAATCTTAAAACAACCACCACCACCACTGTACTGGATACTTTAAGTGGTTGAATTCAATAAAGTTATTAAAAAATCAACAAAACTAAACTATGAAAATAAGTACTTATTTTACTACTCTTCTAAGTCACTTTGCCTTAAAAATAAACAAGTACAAATCTAAAAAGTGCAACTGAGGAAAGAGTGTTACTTTCAGCTAGCTGAGCTAGACCAAGGGGTAAGAAAGAAAGGATGTTTCTTTTTTTTCCCCCAAAGATTTTACTTATTTATTTGACAGAGAGTGAGGGAGAGAGAGTGCCCGAGAGCAGGAACACAAGCAGGGGGAGTGGGAGAGGGAGAAGCAGGCTCCCCACTGAACAGGGAACCCAACGCGGGGCTTACGCGGGGCTTGATCCCAGGACTCTGGGATCATGACCTAAGCCGAAGGCAGACGCTTAACGACTGAGCCACCCAGGCATCCCAGGAAAGGATGTTTCTGACAGCAGAAATCACACAAGCAAATTCAACCCGGGATATCTATCAACTTGCCCCATACAAATTTCCATCTAGCTGAAATCCCTAATGCCTTCTATTCTCCCAAAGTAACAAATGGACATAAAGTAATACTAAATATCAGACATGAGATTCTCAAGAAAATTCTGAAGGAAAGTAGATTAGCCATCACCTAGGCCTGGGATATGAGATTAAACTGGAAGGAGGGATTAGGGTGCCTGGGTGGCTCAGCGAGTGAAGTGTCTGCCTTCGACTCAGGTCATGATCCCAGGGTCCTAGGATCAAGCCCCGCGTTGGGCTCCCTGTTCAGTGGGGAGCCTGCTTCTCCCTCTCCCTCCCGGCTTGTGCTCTCTCTCTCACTCTATCTCAAATAAATAAAATCTTTAAAAAAATAAACTGGAAGGTGGGATCTTACTGGGATAATGAAAATATTCCAAAACTAGATTGTGGGGACGCCTGGGTGGCTTAGTCGGTTAAGCGTCTGCCTTCAGCTCAGGTCATGATCCCAGGGTCCTGGGATGAGTCCCATACCCAGTTCCTTGCTCAGTAGGGAGCCTGCTTCTCCCTCTGCCTGCCGAGCCCCCTGCTTGTGCTCTGACAAATAAATAAATAAAATCCTAAAAAACAAACAAACAAAAAAACCCCACTAGATTGTGGTGATGGTGGTACAATTTGCTAAATCTAAAAATCACTGAGTTTCACTTAAAACAGGTATATTTTATGGCATGTAAATTATACTTCAATAAAGTTTAAAAATGAAGGAAAAAAAGATCATGAATCGGTACAATTATAAAACAGAGATCAAATAAAGATACACATTAACTGTTCAAACAGGAAAACTTATACTTTTAAGCACTAGGTTATCTCTAATAACTTTCTGGCATTCTTGGGTATAGCAAACTATAACACATTTAAAAGAATTTCTATCACATAGAAACTACTAAATTTATTATATGTTGAAAAGACCTTCACATTTTATAGTAATTTAAAAGATAAATGTAAGTAAAAATATCTCTAGGATCAATCTTTATCACAAAAACTCCTAAAAATCTGAGTAATTATGGTATTATTCTCAACAGTTTGGGAAACACTGACATAGACCTCAAGATGCTATAATAAATCTTTTAGAGTATGAGTTAGAGTATAAATGTAAACTCTATTAGATGTTGGCACTAATTATAGGCCCTTCTTCAAGCTCCTAGTTTCCAGCAATCAGAGAACCAGGAGAACTGAAGCAACAAATGGGTCATTATACATCATTAAGTAGAGCTAAAACTGCTAAGACTCAAGTTTAAAAGCTGCTAACCATAACACAAAACTACCTTTCTAGACAACTTCTTACATTCTCATTATTTGTCATTAACCCAGATAATTCAACATTCACCCTTAATCAATTTCATCAAATTCTTCAACAGCCACAACTCCATCTCCCTTTCCTTTACCTCCACTCCACCTACTGGTACTTAAAATGTGTCAGACACTACAGAGATAAAAGATCACTATAAGATAGGTTGGAGTAGGGGCGCCTGGGTGGCTCAGTCGGTTAAGCGTCTGCCTTTGGCTCAGGTCATGATCTAAGGGTCCTGGGATCTAGTCCCGCATCCAGCTCCCTGCTCAGCGGGGAGTCTGCTTCTCCCTCTGCCTCTGCCCCTCCTCTCCTTGTACTCTCTCACTCTCAAATAAATAAAATCTTAAAAAAAAAAAGATAGGTTGGAGTATTACTAATTCTAACTGGACTAACAGGTAAAATTTTCAGTTAGATCCTAAAGGATTTAAACACATCGAGATGGGGAGAAAAGATTTTTAAGAGGAAAAGAAGTATGGGTTATATATTTTTTTAAGGTTTTATTTGATTTGACTTGTCAGAGAGAGCATAAGGAGGAGTGGCAGGCAGAGGGAGAAGCAGGCTCCCTGCTGAGCAAGGAGCCCATGTGGGACTTGATCCCAGAACCCTGAGAACATGACCTGAGTGGAAGGCAGATGCTTAACGGACTGAGCCACCCAGGCTTCCCAAAGTATGGGTTATATTAAAGAGATTATTAAGGGAATGAAAGATAACAATGAAAGACAAAAAACGAATAGGTAAATTGTGACCACATCAAGATCTAGTAAGTGCAACTTTTTTTTCGAAACTTTTACCCAACAGCACCTAAGTGGCTCAGTCACTAAGCGTCTGCCTTCAGCTCACGTCATGATCCCAGGGTGCTGGGATCGAGTCCCGCATCAAGCTCCCTGCTTGGTGGGAAACGTGCCTCTTTCTCTCTCCCTCTGCTGCTCCCCACTGCTTCTGCTCTCTCTCGCTTGCTCTCTTTCTCAAATAAATAATCTTTAAAAAAATTTTTTTACACAATCAGATAAGGAAGGTAAGGTTTTAAAGCAGTATCAAGGATGTAATTCTAAGATAGATGACTATAAAGCATCACAGGTAGTAACAGGCCTGAAAAACTTCTACACCATGGGCAGCCTTCCCCCACTCCCCAAAATAAGTCTAACTTTACAAAAGAAAAAAATGAAAAATATACATACCCACATAAACAAATTTCCCTTGACCCTACCAACCCTTTAACTTACAGTCTTATTCCCATTCCCTTACCAGCATTCTACTCACTAACACTGTATTCAGAAAATTGCTTTCTCCAAGGTTACCAATATTTTAAAAGCTTTTCCCCCCAAAAAGTCTTCATTCTGCTTTAACCTCCCTCATTTAGAAATGTCAACCACCCTTTCTTTTTCTAATAGCTTTTTACTTATTATAGAAGTAATTCACGTTCACTAGTAGAAAATCTATGAAATTCATTTAAGTGAAAAGGAAACTACCCACAACCAACCTTCTTATTAAAATTCCTTTTCTTGGCTCCCTCCTACTTTTATGCACAATTTTCCAGTCTCCTTTTTCCTGTTTCTCAAAGTTCCAAAAATGGGCATGGCCAACAGTGAAGCACTCCAGCACCTAAGTGGCTCAGTCGCTAAGCATCTGCCTTCAGCTCAGGTCATGATCCCAGCACCCTGGGATCATTACATCTCTTGATCATACTCCCTTCCTCTCAATTTACCAAGAAAAATAACTTTGCCATTGTTGCTTTCTCTCCTAACCTTCAATTCCACATTCCCTATTGCCTGCTATACATTTTCTATCTGATGTTTACCAGCTCCTCAAACCCGACTTAAAACTTAAGTCATGTTTTCTCCAATATGTTTCCCCTCCGGACCCACAATTTTCAATGTAATTACCTAATGTCAGTATCTTTCACAGCTAACTCTTTAAAAAGTAACTTTTTATTATTTCTCTCCATTGGAATACAACCAAAGAGAGCTTCAATTAGCTACTGTACTTTACACTATTTATAAGGAAAAAGACAGGCATAAGGGCACTGTGACATCAAAGTACATTAATGAATACAACCGGATAATTTCAGGAGCAAAGGGATTTCTAACTTTTCTGTTTTACTAAAGAATTTGACAAAGACGGGTGCCTTGGTAGGGCAGTCGGTTAAGCATCTGACTCTTGGTTTCAGCTCAGGTGGTGATCTCAGTGTGATACAGAGCTGACAGTCTGCTTAAGATTCTCTCTCCTTCTCCCTTTCTCCCCTCCCCACCTCCCGCACGCTCTCTCTCTCAAACAAATAAATCTTAAAAAAAAAAAAGAAGAAGAAGAATTTGACAAATACTATCCCTGTTTCATCTACATGAAATATTAGGCATAGTGAGGTTAAATTATCATAGTGATAGAATCAGGACCAGGCTTGAGGCTCTTCATTATGTCTTCCAGCTTTTCATTAAATAGTGGTTAATACTTAAATGATTTTCAACCAAGGAGTTTAAAATAACTTCTTAATTACAAATTACTTTAGGTAACCAAAAGAAAAAACCCACTTTAAATCAAACTCATCACTAATGTGCCACTGACAGAAGCGAACAGTAACTAAAATAATATATACATCTACTATATCTTAAAAAGAAATTTTCTTATAAATATTAATATGGTGATATCTTTCTTTCAGATCTTTCACATGCTATGTCACTGAATAACTTCTGTGTAAGAACCAAAGTATCCAGGGATTTTCCCTCTCCCAAATTCAAAACAGTATCTACTTAGAGATATTCCTAATTAAGGAATGTTACCTGCTCAGACCACAGACTAGTCTGTCTTCCAAAAATATACATTATATTCTCATAAATATTTTGCTGAATTTCTAGACATGCCAAATTGTACTATAAACATGCCATGATTTTGCACCTTTCCAGACCTAACATTTTTATTAATTGAACATTTCATAAGTCCTTTAATAAAACAAAATCAAGTTCACTACTTACAAATAAAATATATCACTTATAGTAGTAATTGTAATCATCTGTGAAAATCCTAGAAGTGAGTTAGGTAGTTTATCAATTTAAAAGGTAAACACAAAGTATCAAGAAACTTAGCAAAGCTAAGTCCACTTATGTTTTCACATAAAGCATGTGAGCAGCTTTTCTATCTACATAACCATTTTAAAGCACATTAAGCTTAGGAACTGAAGGTTTAAAAGGCTCCTAGGTAAGCCTTCTAATTCTACTTAGAGCATTTTTCTTGCTGCAAGTATAACAGGGGAAAGAATACTGATGCTAAGATCCTATCTGCCTTAAGCAAAGTCAGATTTAATAGTCTCCTTATCCAAAACTTACACATAGCTCTATTAAAAGTCCCAACCAGGGACGCCTGGGTGGCTCAGTCGTTAAGCGTCTGCCTTCGGCTCAGGTCATGATCCCAGGGTCCTGGGATTGAGTCCTGCATCGGGTTCCTTGCTCAGTGAGGAGCCTGCTTCTCTCTCTCCCTCTGCTGCTCCCCCTGCTTGTGCTCTCTCTCTCTCTGACAAATAAATAAATAAAAATCATTAAAAAAAAAACTATCTTTAAAAAAAATAAAAAATAAAAGTCCCAACCACATGCATTTGTGAGGGCTGTGTGACTACAAAACTCCAGAAAAGCAGGAAATCATGAATTTCTTCTACCAACCACTCAGCTCAGTGCCTATCATAAAGACATTTACTATTAAATGAACCAAGGGGGCCTGGGTGGTGCAGTCGCTGAAGTGTCTGACTCTTGGTTTCGGATCAAGTCATGATCTCAGGGTCATTAGATTGAACCTGGCGTCAGGCTCGAGTCGGCTTAAGATTCTCTCTCCCTCTGCCCCTCCCCTGCTCTGTCTCTCTCTCTCAAATTAAAAAAAAAAAAAAAAAGAAACAGATTGGGAACTGTTCTTTGGAATAAACATTTCAAAAAAATTTTTCCTGACATTACATTTTAATTTATTTATTTGAGAGTGTGAGAGAGAGCACACAAGTGGGGGTGGAGGGGCAAGAGAGGAAGAGGGAGAAGCAGACTCCCTGCTGAGCAGGGAGCCTGATGCGATGCGGGGCTCGATCCCAGGACCCTGGGATCATGACCCGAGCCTAAGGCAGATGCTTAACTGACTGAGCCACCCAGGCGCCCCTCCTGACATTACATTTAAAACTTCAGTTCAAATGTAAGCTTCATGAGAGAGAGGATTCTATCTTGTCTACAGTATTGGATCCCCAGCATAAAGATAGAATTTGCCATATGATAGGCAAATATTCTTAAAATATTTGAAAACAATCAGAAACAATTAGTTGTTTGAGTGTCCATTCTCAGCTAATACTCCAAGATTAAAAAAAAAAGTCTTCATCTACAGATTCTATTCCCAATGGAGGTAAGTTCAAAGTCCATGAACTTTTAGAGTAGAAGAGACAGCAATCATCTAGTTCAAATAAAAATAGTTAAAATTTAAGGAAGAATACATAAAACTAGGTCTTAAAAAGGTGAGCTTTCAGTTTACAAAGTATCACAGAAGGTCAGAGTAGGAAAAGATGGCATTTAAGATGGGATTAATGAGATTTGTGAATACGAAAACTTTTAGTCTTAGGTGGTAAGAGCTTAGCAGGAGAGGTGGGCAGCATGAGCAAAGCTTTGTATGGAAAGGTTTCCACTGAAGAACACTGACAGTGAAAGCAGAAGAATGCAGAAAGACTAATGTCTATTGTAATCTGCCAAAAACCTTCAGAGATGTCTTAACTTTATCTTATAAATGAAGAAACAAGTATTTCTGAGTGAATGAGAGTAGGAAGTAGCAAACAGTCTCTGGAAACATAATTAATGTTGAATGAATGAATACCAAATGTCATATATTTTACAGTTCCAAAAAAAAAAATTTTTTTTGTTGTTTTGTTTTAAAGACTTTGAGAGTGAGTGAGAGCGAGAAAGCACAACCGGGGTCAGGAGCAGAGGGAAAGGGAGAAGCAGATTCTCCTGCTGAGCGGAGAGCCCAACATGGGGTTTGATCCCAGGACCCTGGGATCATGACCTGAGCTGGAAGGCAGTCACTTAACTGACTGAGCCACCCAGGCGCCCCTAAACCAAATTTTTTAAAACCTTATTTCTAGATATACCGAAGTCAATTAATCTCAAAGCATATAATTTAAATGACAAACGAGATTCCTGTACACAAATCTACTTTAAAGACTGAAAGACATTTTTATTACACAAGTTCTTATTTCTCTTTGCATACAACAAATATTTACTGAGAGTCCACAGTGTGCCAGGCACTGTGCTTATAATTGTGCCAATTTTCATGTTACAATAAGCTATCTACTAATGATCTCAGTGTTCAAATAGGCACTTGTGTTCCTTCTCCATTAGTGCTGATCATTTTCCACTGAAATATACAACACTATAGTTAGACTGAGACAGAAAATAAAATGTATGGCATGATAGATGGGTTAATCAATTGGCACTTATGCAGTAATTCAAATAACCTGGAGAGAACTTAGTAGATGCCAAATACGTACCCTGAATTTTTTACGTGCATCATCTCGCTCAACCCACATGACACTATGACATACATACTATTACTACTTTTATTTTGTACGTAAGGAAAATGATGCTTAGAAGTTAAGTAACTTTCTTTTTTTTTTTTTTTAAGATTTTATTTATTTGTTTGAGAGAGAGAGAATGAGAGAGAGCAAGCACATGAGAGGGGGGAGGGTCAGAGGGAGAAGCAGACTCCCTGACGAGCAGGGAGCCCGATGCGGGACTCGATCCAGGGACTCCAGGATCATGACCTGAGCCGAAGGCAGTCGCCCAACCAACTGAGCCACCCAGGCGCCCCAGAAGTTAAGTAACTTTCATAACATCCCCCAGCTAGTACAGAACGCTTCAAGGTTTAAAAAAAAAAAAAAAAATCAAGTAACTAAGGGGGTTTTCAATTATGTTTCCAAGAAAGCTTGTACTTTTTATTGGTTTTCTCCAGTCTTTGAGGCAAAGCTTGTTACATGAAGATATTTCAAATTGGGAAATGACAACATGATCAAAAAATGTTAACAGAAATTAGAAAAAAAAAAGGATCAAAATCCGTGCTATGCTACTGAGTAAGTCAGTGGGGAATACTAAAATTTATCTTTTTTTTTTTTTTAAGATTTTATTTACTTGAGGGGGGCACAAGAAGGGGGAGCAGCAGGCAGAGGCAGAAGCAGACTCCCCACTGAGCAGGGAGTCCAATGCAGGGCTTGATCCCAGAACCCTGGGACCATGACTGGAACTGAAGGCAGACACTTAACTGACTGAGCCACCCAGGCGCCCTAATTTGTCAAAAATATCTGCCAAAAAGAGAGTCCTTACTGTGGTCTCTAGCAGTCTAATGGAACTTTCTTAATTTTATCTATATGTAATATTAAAAATATATAAATACTCTAAAAATCCTTGATTTGAGGGTGGTATAACAGAGCTAAAGCCTGTATTATTATCTGCTACAATTAAGTAAAGCTTAATACTGACAAAGAATTGCAGTAACAAAAGACAAAAATTCCTCACCTCGTGAAACTCAAAAATTATACTAGTGAGAATAAATAAAATATGTATGATAAACCAGTGCTACAGAGAAAAATAAATGAAGGGAGATGTAGAGTGTCTGGAGTGTTACAGTCAGGGGAACTCCTCAGTGATACGGAGATGGTTGAACGATGACAGAAGTGAGAGATCAAGTCTGGGAGACCACTGAGTAAAAGCGGATCCAAGCAGATGGACAGTTAAGTGCAATCACTGTGAGGCAAGAGCACTTTGTTTTTTAACTAGCTGCACTATAATACTTTGGTAACATTTACAATTTTTACAGTTAGTGATTACTTCACTTACTGAAGAGATTCACTCAAATGTCAATCATCTTTTTCTTTTAACTAAATGAACCAAAATATAATTTCAGCTGAATAAAAACAGTATGGAATGACTGCTTCATCCTGTCTTACCCAAAGCGAGATGAGCCTGACAGAAATAAAATGTTACTTCCTCATTCTTACTACAGTCAAGCTTCTTCATCAAGACTTACCTAGGATCTATTTCCTAAATCAAGGTTTTGCCACAAAAAAAGTCAAAGCAAGTTAAGTATTCAAATAGAAGCACTTCATTAAAATGGAATGAAGACTAGAGCTGAAAATATTCTAAAAAAAGTTACATTAGGAAAATTACAAAAAAATTAAGGTGGAAAAATTGTAAGAAATTTGCAAAATGTAAATAGCTAACAATCACAGAAATACAGGCTAGACCACAAATTTTCTTTGACAGAAAAGCAGTGTTCACTATTCTACAGTATTCCAAAACCCTAACAGAAGCTTAAGAGTTAAGTAAAAAATGCTATGAATATTATTTTGATTATTCATCTTCTAAAAATCAGCTTGTGAAATATTTACCCCAGGCCTCAATTACAAGATGTCAGTGTATATAACTAGACATTCAATACCCACTTGAGGAATGAATGAATTTCAAATTTTTCTACAAGGGAAGCAACTCTTTTTTTCAAATAATTTTTAAAATTAATAATTACACACAGCACGTTTAGTCAGAATAATAAAATCATGGTAGAGGGGTGCCTGGGTGGCTCAGTCGTTAAGTGTCCGCCTTCGGCTCAGGTCATGATCCCAGGGTCCTGGGATTGAGCCCCTCATTGGACTCCCTGCTCCGCAGGAAGCCTGCTTCTCCCTCTCCCACTCCCCCTGCTTGTCTTCCCTCTCTCACTGTGTCTCTCTCTGTCAAATAAATAAAATCTTTAAAAAAATAAAAAATAAAATCATGGTAGAAATCACCGTAACTAAACTTTTAGGGTGCCTAAACTTACACATGTATTAATACTTCATAAACAAAATAATGTTCATCTTAACCTGTGTCTATCACAAAACAAATCAAAATAAAAAGTGATCCGTAATTCCCTCCACAGTTTCATAATGGTTCAAAATGGGAATTTGTTTCAGCGCATTATTTTATATCTAAAAGAAATCTAAACTCCTCCCAAGGTGACTTTGAGCCTAAAAATTTGAGCATGAGTGGTGAGGGGTTGGGGCCTGGCTGGCTCAGTGGGTGGAGCATGGGACTTACGATCTTGGGGTGGTGGGTTGGAGCCCCACCTTGGGTGCAGAGGTTACTTAAACATAAAATCTTTAAAAAAAATTTTTGAACATCACTCTTGTATGATTTAATAACGGTTGCATTTATATATGTAAGATTTAACTTTTTTATTTTAAAATAATTTTACACTTAATTTGTTTAAACTTTGTGGGTAGTCTTCTTAAAATATAAGTTCCTTGAGGGCAGAGATCTCTAAAAAGAGCATTGTACATTGAAGATGTCCAATTAGGAATACTCCTGTGGCTTCTGTAAAGTCAATATAAATAATGTTTTTATTTTTTATTTTTTTTTATTAAAGATTTTATTTATTTATTTGAGAGAGAATGAGAGAGAGCACATGAGAAGGGGAGGGTCAGAGGGAGAAGCAGACTCCCTGCCGAGCAGGGAGCCCGATGCGGGACTCGATCCCGGGACTCCAGGATCATGACCTGAGCCGAAGGCAGTCGCTTAACCAACTGAGCCACCCAGGCGCCCATAAATAATGTTTTTAAATGAGTTTCCTATCAGCTAAGAGGAGCATAAAATAACTGAATTTCTACTTTAAAGAGGGACTTCTTTTTCCGCTTAAAAATAAATGTACACTGAACTTCCCTAAAGCTTGCAGACTCAGTGGGATACCAAAAGACTATTAACTGGCATAGGAAATTACAGGGATCCTTTTAAGAAGCCTTTAAAATACTCACTAAAATATAAAAAGTTACAGAAATTTAGAAACAAACAATGAAACTGAAGATAGTACAATAATATACCCACATATTAAGGCTGTTTTCCAAAGGGTGGTCCCCCGAAAATAAAGGGGAAAAAGGGAACCAATCCTCCGCGAGCTGATAGGGAACTTGGCACGTTTCAAGGCACCCTGCCTTACACTGTCTCACTTGACTGTCACAGCAACCCTGTGGCCTAATTTTATGAATGGGAGGAACTCAGCATCAAAAGATTAAGCGACTCGCCCAAGGTCAGTCAAGAAAATTAGTGGTTCAGCTCTACCTAGAAGGGTGCACTTCACCTGACACTTTCTACTACACATCGCCCTGCCTCCCCGACTGAGGCATTAGCGAGTAGAACAGTGAATCTACCCTCGCCCTGCCAAAGAGGCGGGGGCTTGCCTCTGAAAGCTTTCCCTAGCCGCTCAGTCGCAGAGAATAAAGTTGTGCAGATCACCGATCAGCCCAGTGAAGTGACAACCTGACAGGCGCAGCCCCCAAAGGACCAGCTCTGCATTCCCAGGAGCCCCTCCGAACCCGGCGCCAGCGAGACTGCTCCCGGAAACGTCTGAAAAACCTCCCAGTGAGTTTCGCCCCCTCCTGGGCGCGAGGAACGAGCTGGGAATGAGCCAGAGGGCGGCCGGCCACCCGAGCCAGCCATGTGTCCAGCCCGTCACGCCTCAGCCGGCTCCTCATGCCTTGACCGCAGCCAGAGGCCCAGCTCAGGATCCGACGCAAAGGCTGCCTTGGCCGCCACCACCACCGCAGCAGCCTGAGGCGCCCTGGCGTGGCACTCGCAGTCAGGTCCCCGCCCCACCCCTCCAGTTGGGCCCCTGAGCGACGCCGTCCGCGCCTCTGGCCAGGCCCAGAGGGCTCGGCCTGCCACAGTCAGCCGCCCGCCCGGCGTCCTTACTTCATTGAGCTGGCGCTCCGCGGCCTCACGCAGGGCTGGGTCCATGGTGCCCCGCAGGGCCTCGATAATGGTGTTGGGGTCCATCGTAGCGCGGACTCGGTCAAACCCGGGGCTCGGGTGCTACTGGGCCAGGAATAACGCCGCTCACTGCGCACATGGACCCACCGCGCTCCGCAGCGGCAACCGGCGCGAAAGGAAAGAGAAGCGCCAAGGCCCCGGATAGAACCTCTTCGCCTCGGCGTGGAGGCGGGAGATGCTCCAGCCACTTCCTGTCGGCGCGCGCGCGGGGCACCTTGGGAGATGTAGTCCGCGAGAGCTTTCCGCAGCCCACGTGTCCCTGAACTGTCGCTCCTACTGACAAGTCTTGCTTTTCAAAAAAGGAAAAATGTTCAAACTGCACAGGAAAAAATTAAGTCAAACGCAAAACATTTCCCATAATTATATACCCATATACCCATGGTGGCCGAGAGGCGAATCTGATGCAATGTGTGATGCGATCCATTGCTAGTAGCTTTGTAATTGAGGGTAATCTTTTGAAAAGCAGTTTGAGATGTGTTTCTAAATGCCATAAAAATGTTCATAATCTTTGCCCCAAGAATTCCCATTCATGAGACTTTATCCTAAGGAAATGACACAAAAGATTAAATGAGCTTTATGTGTAACAGGTATTATAACATTACATATTTATGATTACCAAATACTAAAAATAGGGCTTTTATTGAGTATCCAAATTTTGGTAGGAACTTTATATAAATCACCTGTAAATGCAGAATAAGACATAATCCCTATTAGAATCCCACCTTCTTTAAAACAGTTACAGAAACAGTTTCAGAAAGGTTAAATAACTTGCCCAAGTTCACTTAGTAAGAAGCTGACCTACGATTTCAAATCCTAGGAGGTTTCTGTTTTGAAAGTTTTCATTCTCTTCACTGAATCACTCTGCCTTTCAAGAGAAATGTCAATATGAGGATTTTTAAGCAAATTGAAAGAATTCAATTAAATATTTCACAGCCATTAAAAATTACAAATATTATATACATTGTAACAACACAAAAACAGTTATGTGAGGCTATGGCTTTGTAACATGGACAAAACCTGGGAAACAAAGCTGGCAAAAGGAATCAATTGATTTTCTAGGATGGTGAGATTTTGAGTAATTTCCTTTTATATTTGTCATCGTAATGGTTATGTAAACATATTTACTTAAAATGAATCACAAATCTTCAAATGCAACTTCTTAAAAGATCACTTACTGTTTTCAGTTTGCAGAAAGGAGAAAGGGGGCATGAAAGTCTTTCCCTGGAATAGTGGACTTTGCAATATTAATATCTCTTATATGCCAACCATTGTGTCTGGAAGTGAGGTTTATATAATTATTCCTAATTTACAAATGAAGAACCCAAGGCTCACATAAGCTACTTAAATTGTGAAAGATCATAAAATTTCCATAGTATAACCTGTTGTTAGCTCTATCAGTGTACTGATACAATCTGTTTAAGAATTTCCTCTCCTTGGGGCTTCTAACTGGCTCAGTAGGAAGAGCATGCGACTCTTGATCTTGGGGTCATGAACTATTGATCTTGGGGTCCTGAGTTTGAGTCCCACATTGGGTCTACACCTAGAGATTCCTTAAAAATAAACTTTTGGGGCACCTGGGTGGCTCAGTCATTAAGCGTCTGCCTTTGGCTCGGGTCATGATCCCAGGATCCTGGGATCAAGTCTCACATCAGGCTCCCTGCCCAGCGGGAAGCCTGCTTCTCCCTCTCCCACTCCCCCTGCTTGTGTTCCTTTTCTCACTGTGTCTCTCTCTGTCAAATAAATAAATAAAACCTTTAAAAGAAATAAAAATAAAAAGAAATAAACTTAAAAAAAAATTTCCTCTCCTTCCATCCCTCAATTGTGAGAGCCTTAAAAATAAGGATTATGTTTTATTCACTTTTGTATCCTTATCTCCTACCATGAAGCTTAAATGTCTGCTAAGAGTTCAATAAATATTTTAGTGAATAAATGAAGAAAGGAATGAATGAACTAGTGATGACTTGGTGGCTGAGTCAGAATTGAAATCTCAATCTTCATGATTCCTACGCCAGTCCTCTTTGCACTACTACATATCTATTTTAGATTCCAGAATTGACTTGTACACTATGAAATTGTGACAATTACAGCATCGTACAATATATGTAGAAGACCTGACACATAAAAGGTGCTCCAAAAATGTTAATTCCCTTTCCCTGAAACGGAAAGGGAGAAGTGGTGGCAGGAAATACAGTTTTTACCCTTCAGTACTGGGAACTGGGAACCAGCAAGTTTTGCAGAGCTAAAGCTGGAGTGGGGCCTGCCTCTCATGCTTCAGAGAGAATAGAGCTCATAGGATGCTAGACACCATCTGGGGAGCCAGAGTTCCTTCCTTTATCCACACACGGAACTTGGCTCCAGGACCTGTCAGAAGCTTAGCTGCAGGGTGATTAGTACACCCAACTTATTTGTAGGTTTACTTTTTGTCAAGCCAGTGACACAGAGAATGTGACTTATATGACTGGAAATTTAGATGTGAGCTCCTCCAGGGCAGGGACCATTGTCTATCTCTTTGTGGCAAACACAGAAATGAACATATGGTCAATAAATAAATGTGTGAAGATTAAAGAAAAACGTGCTACATTAGGCCAGTATAAACATAAATAGATAAACTTTGTATCTCCTCACTCAATCCCAATTCCTAGTACCCCTATAGCCAATATAGATATAATGCCTTCTTGGGCAAGATTAGTCTAAGGAATTCAGAAAACTATAAAATACAAGGTTTCAGAGCTGATTTTGAGCTGGAATGGAATTGGACAAAATAGAGATAAGGAACAATGCAGGGGTGACTCAGTTACCTAATCTTATAAATGATGGTTCTGTTGTTCAAACAAACAACAACAAAAAAAACATGTCCTCTGCAGGTATGAAAGGAAAGGAGGTTTCAGGGAGTGACCATACAGCTATAATATAAGGGAACAAAAAGAATCAATTCTCCCTTTACAAACCTCCACTGGAGGCTTTTGTGGGTGAACATCAGTGATAAGGCCTTGATGATAAATATTTAGCACCCAAAGGTATCTTAAGACCTAGACTGATCTGTCTGAGGTGATTGGATTTTTGTCAAGACATTCCATAATTACTGAAGCCCCACATCCTATATAGCCTATGTTAGGTCTATTTCAGATATCCCAACATTTTAGACAAAATTTCTCATGAAATTTAGTTTTTTTCAATAATGGTAATCATTATACTTGTAACTAAGTGAAATTCATTTTTACACCTTGGTAAGATTTTTACTCTAAACAATTCAAAATGGAGGGGTTAGGGTGCCTGGCTGGCTCAGTCAGTAGAGCATGATACTCTTGATCTTGGGGTGGTGAGTTCAAGCCCAACATTGGGGGTAGAGTTTACTTTAAAATCAATAAATAAAACAAGCTTTCCTGTGCAATATCCTTTCCTAGGTGTCTGCTCACTCCTGGGACCACAATGGGGGGAAAAAATAAAGTGGGGCTTAAAAAAAAAAACGACAAGGAAGCTAAAAAAAGAGGGATTGATTATGTTCTGAGGCATGTACAAACTGTGCTGCCGCTAGTAAAGCTTTTATCTCACTGGCCCTCATTTTTTGTTTCCACCTGTGAAATGAGTAAATAACCCTACCCAGGCTCCCAAAATTATTCTGAGAATCAAATGAGGTTGGGAGGGGCACCTGGGTGGCTCAGTCGTTAAGCGTCTGCCTTAGGCTCCGGTCATGATCCCAGCATCAGGCTCCTTGCTCAGCGGAAAGCCTGCTTCTCCCTCTCCCACTCCCCTGCTGGTGTTCCCCCTCTCACTGTCTCTCTCTCTCTGTCAAATCTTGGATAAAATCTTTAAAAAAAAAATGAGGTTGGGAAGTGCTTTGTAATTATAAAGCTCAGAACAAAAGTAAATTGTTATTGGTATTTTAAGGGAAAGGCTGAGGAGAAAGGAAAGTAAGAGGGCAAGGAAGGAGAGTTAATAGAAGGTGACGAAATGAGGACTTTCTGCAGAGCATCCTTCGTAGCAGCTATAATTCTGCACGTTCAGCAGCTTGGTATGTATGTGTGTAAAGCTTAGTATGTGTAAGAAAAGGTAAAAGACAATCTCATACTGAAACTGTCAAATGAAGACCATTCCTTATTGCATTTTTTTAAATACACTGACTTACACAAAATTGGAGTTCATGCCCTAAACCATATAAACAATTTTAAAGATCAACTTCATCAAAGTATAATTTACGTAAAGTTCAATGAGGGTTCACAAAGTTATACACTCACGTCACACTAACACAATCAACATATAGATTATCTCCATCAGCCCTTCCCAGTTAATCCTTATGTGTTCAGCTCTGTGCCACATACGCCCACTGATGTACTTTATATCACTATCAATTAGATTTGCTTTTCCTACTGTTTCATATAAATGGAATCATGCAGTAAGTACGTTTTGTGTCTGGTTTTTATTCCATGATGTTGAGGGTATCAGTAGTTCCCTCCTTGTTGCTAAATGGCAGTCTGTTACCTGATATACAACAATTATCCATTCATCTGTTGGTGGACATGCGGGTCATTTATAGTTTTTCACTATTGTGTATTAAGCTGATATGTACATTCGTGTACAAATCTGAGTGTGGATATATGTTTTCTTTTTTTTAATTAATTAATTTATTTGACAGAGAGAGACACAGCGAGAGAGGGAACACAAGCAGGAGGAGTGGGAGAGGGAGAAGCAGGCTTCCCGCGGAGCAGGGAGCCTGATGCAGGGCTCGATCCCAGGACCCCGGGACCATGACCCGAGCCGAAGGCAGACACCTAACAACTGAGCCACCCAGGCGCCCCGGACATATGTTTTCATTTCTCTGGTAGATAGCTAAGAATGGAATGGTTGATTTGTATTGTTAAGTGTATATGTAACTTCATAAGAAACTGCCAAGGGTGCCTTCTGCTTGTGCTCTCTCTCTCTCTCTCTCACTCTGACAAATAACTAAATAAATATTTAAAAAACAAAACAAAAAACATAAGGGTGCATATATCTTTCAAAATTAGTGTTCTCGGGGGGCGCCTGGGTGGCTCAGTCGTTAAGTGTCTGCCTTCGTCTCAGGTCGTGATCTCAGGGTCCTGGAATCAAGTCCCGCATCGGGCTCCCTGATCAGTGGGGAGCCTGCTTCTCCCTCCGCCTGCCACTCCCCCTGCTTGTGCTCTCTCTCTCTCTGACAAGTAAATAAATAAAGATCTTTAAAATTAGTGTCTCATATTCTTTGGGTAAATACCCGGTAGTAGAATTACTAGATCATATGGTAATTCTATTTTCAATTTTTTAAAGACTCTCCATACTGTTTTCCACAGTTTCTTTGTACTATCTTTGCAATCTCCTGTGAATCTATATTGCATAATAATAAAAAGGCTTAAAAAATAATAATAATAAAAAGGTTTAAAAAAATAGATGTCATAGGGGCGCCTGGGTGGCTCAGTCGGTTAAGTGTCTGACCGGTTCAAGTCATGATCTCAAACAATCCTGGGATTAAGCCCTGCCTCGGGCTCCGAGCTCAGCAGAGAGCCTGCTTGAGGATTCTCTCCCTCTCCCTCTGCCCCTCCCCCTTGCTCGTGCTCTCTCTGTCTCTCTCTCATATAAACATAAAAAAAAAGATATCATAACCAGGAGAAGTCTAAGTAGATATAAATGTTAAATGCCATTCAGTATCCTAGGTGGGATCCTATAAGGAAAAAAAGACATTAGGAAAAAACTGGACATCCAAATAAAGTACAGACTTTAGTTAATAATAACGTATCAGTAGTGGTTTAATAATTGTGACAATTATATAATTGTGACATCTATATTAGTGTGGATATATGTTTTCATTTCTCTGGTAAATAGCTAAGGTGTCCCAAGTTTCCCCTATTATTGACATCTATACTTGGGGCATCTTAGTCAGTTGAGCATCCAGCTCTTGATCTGGACTTGGGTCATGATCTCAGGGTCCTGGGATCCAGCCCTGCATCAGACTATGTGCTCAGTGGGGAGTCTGCCTGAAGATTCTCTCCATTTCCCTCTGCCCCTCCCCCAGGTTTGCACGTGCTCTTTCTCTCTCACTCAAATAAACAAATCTTAAAAAAATAAAATAATAGGGGAAACCGGGTGTGAGGTATAGGGGAAATTTCTGTACTATCTTTGCAATAATTCTGCAAATCTACAGCTATTTTAAAATAAAATTATTATTTAAAAATAACAAATAGGGATGCCTGGGTAGCTCAGTTGATTAAAGCCTCTGCCTTCAGCTCAGGTCATGATCCCAGGGTCCTGGGATCAAGCCTCACATAGGGCTCCCTGCTCAGCGGGGAGCCTGCTTCTCCCTCTCCCTGCCCCCTACTCATGCTCCGTCTCGCTATCTCCATCTCTCTCTCTCTCAGATGGATGGATAAAGTCTTTAAAAAATAACATCTTGGGCGCCTGGGTGGCTCAGTTGGTTAAGCGACTGCCTTCGGCTCAGGTCATGATCCTGGAGTCCCTGGATCGAGTCCCGCATCGGGCTCCCTGCTCGGCAGGGAGTCTGCTTCTCCCTCTGACCCTCCCCCCTCTCATGTGCTCTCTCTCTCATTCTCTCTCTCTCAAATAAATAAAAAAAATAAAAATAAAAAAATAAAAAACATCTTTAAAAATGTACAAAAGACTTAAATAGACATCTCACTAAAGAGAAAAACAAAATGGACAATAAACATATAAAAAGGTGTTCAGCATCATTAACCATCAAAGAAATGCAAATTAAAACCACCATTAGTAGCATTACTCACCGAAGAACATCTAAAATTAAATGATTGACAATACAAAGGGTTGATTAAGATGTGGAACAACTAGAACTCTCATGCTTTGTAGGTGGAGTGTAATTTGGTACAATCACTTCGAAAAATGTTTGGCAGTGCCTACTAAAACTAAGCATACATGTGACCCTAGATATATACCATAAAAAATTAGTGTTTATGCCCATCAAAAGACAGGCATGACAATGGTTATGGCAGTTTTCCTTGTAATTGCTCAGAACTGGAAATGACCCAAATATCCATTAATAGAATGAATAAATAAATTCATACAATGGAATGCTACACTGCAATGAAAAAGGACAGACCATTGATATGCACACAACATGGATGAGTCTCCCTGACAATGTTGAATGAAAGAAGTCACACACAAAACAGTATATATTATATTAAATTCAAAAACATGCAAGTTTAATCAATGGTGTCAGAATAGCATCTACCCCTGGAGGAGACACTAACAGAGATAGGGCACAAGGAAACTTCTGGGATAATGGAAATGTTTTCTATTTGTCTGGATATGGTTACAACTGTTATATACACACACATGCAAAAATTACCTAGCTCTTAAGATTTGTGTACTCCATTATATATGTTATACCTCAATAAAAATTTTTAAGAGAAACAATCAGTAGCATTTGCCTACATCAGCCACAACCAACTAGAAAAGATAATAGGAAATAAGATATAATTCACTATAACACCATATTGATATACCATAAAATCATAGTAATTAAAAACATACAACAATGTCACTTGCTCAGAAACAGGCAAATAGGAACAGAACAGAACCAAAAGCTATAAATTGAATCCTTATATAAATGGGATTTCATATATGACAAAGTGGACACTCCAAAGTAATGGGGAGAGTACAGGTTGGGTAGTGGGTAGTTTTGGAAAAACTGGCCCTTTATAAGGAAAGAAATAAAACTGGCTCCCTACCTCACACCATATACATAAGTGGATCCCAGAAAGATCAAAGACATCATTTTGAAAAGCACAATTCTAACTAATAGAAAGAGTGTAACAGATTTTTTTTTTTACTTAGAGAAAAGGAAAGGTTTTTGAAACTCAAAACGAAAAATGTGTCGAAATGAAACTAAGGATTTCTGTCCAATAAAAGATAACATAGACAAGGTCAATAGACAGATGGCAGACTCTGTAACGATATTTACCACATTTAAAACCCACAGAGGATTGTTATTGAATATATGTGTGGAATTTCTAAAAATCCATAGAAATAAGACCCAAAGAAAAATGGGACAATGTCATTAAAAAGCAATTCATAGAAGGGGAGGCTGGAGTTACAAAATGGGACATAAAGAAATGATCAAGATCACTAGTAATTAGTGAATCATGAAACAATGAGATACCATTTTTATTCTGTTAGAATGACCAAAAAAAAGAAAGCTGTATGATACGAAGTATTTACAAGTATGTTACAAAATTGGCACTCTTGGTGTGCCTGGGTGGCTCAGTTGTTAAGCATCTGCCTTCAGCTCAGGTCATGATCCCAAGGTCCTGGGATCGAGTCCCACATTGGGCTCCTTGCTCAGCGGGGAGCCTGCTTCTCCCTCAGCCTGCCTCTCCCCCTGCTTGTGCTCTCTCTCTTTCTCTGACAAATAAATAAATAAAATCTTAAAAAAAAAAAAAAGAAAAGAATGCATAGCCTTTCTAGTGTTTCAACTGAAGCCCAGGGGTATTAATGAGATTTCTCCACTTTGTCAGGGCTAAAACTCCAGTGACCTCCAGACCGCTTGAGCTCTAGTATCTCTGTTCAATTCTCAAGATCCTAGGGCCTTCTATCTGGCAAGACTTCAGTGGTCTCACAGTGTGTGTGTACAACCATTAGCCATGTTCTAATGGGAGACCACTACACAGACTTCCAGGGATCATCTCTATAAAGCTCCCTCCTCCATGCAATTTCACTCCAAATATTCTAGTAATTTCCCCTGTCTTGAACTCTGATCTCTGCCTCCCTCAGATCGGCCAGGTTCTGCCAACTCTAAGTAAGAATTATTCTCAGACAGGGGCACCTGGGTGGCTCAGTCGTTTAAGCAACTGCCTTCGGCTCGGGTCATGATCCTGGGGTCTGGGATCGAGCCCCACGTCTGGCTCCCTGTTCAGCAGAGAGCCTGCTTCTCCCTCTCCCTCTGACTGCCACTCTGCCTACTTGTGCTCTCTATCTGTTGAATAAATAAATAAAATCTTAAAAAAAAAAAGAATTATTCTCAGACAGGTAAATGGACAATCATGGGGCTCACTTTGTAAGTTCCTTTTCTCTCAGGGATCACAGTCTTACACTGTCTTTTTCTTTTCCTTTACCCAAAAATCAATACCTCATATATTCTGTCCAATTTTATAGTTGCTTACAGTGAGAGGTCTATTCCTGTAGTTACGCCATTATGATCAGAAGTGGCATGTGTATGGGCTTGTAATTTATATCAATGTCATTATGCAATAAATTTCATTGAGTTGCTTCCTTTTTCACACAACAGTGTGTTTTCAAAGATCTGTTCCTATCGCTAAGGAAAAGTACATTGAGATTGTTGCTTTTAACTGCAGCATGGTGTTCCACGGTGTGAATTTACTACTTTTATCTTTTCCAGTGCTCTAGTGATAGATATCTGGGTTACCTCTTACTTCCCCCTACAACAACAAAAAGCCATGAAGAATAAACTCTGAAATATAAACCTTCGGACTAGGAGTATAGCCTTATAGTGTGTAAGCATTATTTAACTTTGTGAAGTACTAACATTATTTTCCAAAATAGTTAAACCAGTTTATACTCTCATGAGCAGTGCAAAGAGTGTCATTTTTAAAAAAGATTTTATTTATTTATTTGTCAGACAGAGAGAGAGAGAGCACAAGCAGGGGGGGAGGCAGGCCAAGAGAGAAGCAGGCAGAAGGAAGAGCAGGCTCCCCCTGAGCAAGGAGACCGATGCCCAACCTGTTCCCAGGACCCTGGAATCATGACCTGAGCTGAAGGCATGCACTTAACCAACTGAGCCACCCACGTGTCCCAAGAATCATGTCTTAAAGAAAAACTGACGCTAGATTCATCTTAAAATTTAAAAACAAACTCTCAAAGATGTCTAATGTGCTTTCAGGAAATATACACGGAAGAATTTAGCAGTAAAGGGGTATCATGTCTGCAACTTAATCTCAAACATTTTGAAAAATATATGCAAAGAGAATGATAAAGCAAATGTGGTAAAATTTTAACATTTGGAAAATCAAGGTAAAAGGGTATATGAGAATTCTTGGATCCTTCCCATAAAGTTTGCAATTCTTTCAAAGTAAAAAGTTAAAAATAATAATACTAATGAGGGGCGGCTGGGTGGCTCAGTTGGTTGAGTGTTTGACTCTTGATCTCAGCTCAGGTCTTGATCTCAGGGTCCTGGGTTCAAGCTCTGTATTGGGCTCCATACCTGTGGAGCCTACTTAAAATAAATAAATAAATATATATATATATAAAATAAAAAATAATGAAAAAATATACCACATTGTCACTTTTTTTTAATTAAAAAAAATTTTTTAAAGATTTTATTTATTTATTTGACAGAGAGACAGCGAGAGCGGGAACACAAGCAGGAGGAGTGGGAAAAGGAGAAGCAGGCTTCCCGCCGAGCAGGGAGCCCGATGCGGCGCTAGACCCCAGGACCCTGGGATCATGACCTGAGCTGAAGGTAGACGCTTAATGACTGAGCCACCCAGGCACCCCCCTCCTTGTTATTTTTTTTAATAATAGAAATGTATTCTCTCACAGTTCTGGAGTCTAGAAGTCCAAGATCAAGATGTCAGCAAGGTGGGCTCCCGGCTGGCTGAGTCAGGAGGAGCATGCAACTTTTGATCTCTGGTTGAGTGTAGAGATTATTTAAAGAAAAAAAAAGATGTCAGCAGGATTAGTTTGTTCCAAGGATTCTCTCCTTGGCTTGCAGATGGCTGCCTTCTCACTGTATCCCCACATAGTGTTTCCTCTGTGTATATGCTTCCCTTGCGTCTCTTTTTGTAGTCCTAATCTCCTCTTCTAATAAGGACACCAGTCAGCCTGGATGAGGGCCCATCCTAATGGTTTCATTTTAACTTTTCCTCTTTTAAGGCCCTATCTGCAAATATAGTCACATTCTGAGGTACCTACAGAGCTTCAACATAGGAATATTGGGGGGACACAATATAACATCCCTAATCCCTCTCCTTTTTCTAAGTCCTCTTTGTTTCTTTTTTTTTTAAAGATTTTATTTATTTATTTGACAACGAGAGAGTGCGAGAGAGAGACAGAGAGCAAGCACAAGCAGGGGGAATGGCAGGCAGGGGAGAAGCAGGCTCCCTGCTGAGTAAGGACCCTGATGTGGGGCTCGATCCCAGGACCCTGGGATCATGACCTAAGCCGAAGGCAGACGCTTAACTGACTGAGCCACCCAGGCGCCCCAAAGTCCTCTTTGTTTCTTGAAAAATTTTTAAAAATAAAAATCAACTATGATTGTGGATTTCTAAATTTAGTCTTATAATTCTGTCAATACGTTTTTTACATTCCATATTTGGGGCTATGTTATTTCCCTGTGAGCCGAAACTTTTTTTTCTTTTTTAAAGATTTTATTTATTTATTTGACAGAGAGAGACACAGCGAGAGAGGGAACACAAGCAGGGGGAGTGGGAGACGGAGAAGCAGGCTTCCCGCTGAACAGGGAGCCCGATGCAGGGCTCGATCCCAGGACCCTGGGATCAGGACCTGAGCCGAAGGCAGACGCTTAACAACTGAGCCACCCAGGTGCCCCTGGTGAACTGAAACTTTTATCATATGAAATATTTCTGTTTATCTCAATAATTTTTTTCATTAAAGTCTATTTTACTTAACATTTAAAAATGGGGGGCACCTGGGTGGCTCAGTCGGTTAAATGTCTGCCCTCAGCTCAGGTCATGATCCCAGAGTCCTGGGATTGAGCCTCGCATCAGGCTCCTTGCTCTGCGGGGACTTTGCTTCTCCCTTTGCCCTTCACCCAGCTCGTGCTCACTCTTGCTCTCTCTTAAATAAATAAATAAATAAATAAATAAATAAATAAATAAATCTTAAAAAAAAACCCATTTAAAATGCATCCTCACACAGAATATTATATATTCTACAAAGATTATAATTAATCAGTGATACATATCAAATATATTAAAGTGGTTGTCCACTTAAGGGAAGGAGATGCTAATGAGAGTCCCAGATGAAAGGAGGAAAAGTAGAGGAGTCTCACACAGGCTGATGACGATAATGTGCTAAGAACTGAGATTATATATAATTAACACAACTTTTCACATCTGCCACCCAGAAAGTAAAGTACGAAAGAGAGAAAGACAGTGAGGTAGGAAGGATAGAAGGAAAAATGTAAGGCTAGAAAGATGGAAGAACAGACTATAGTTCAAAATTATTAATTTTTAAGGTGTCCAGGAGGATTTTCAGATGACTATTTTGAACTTAGAGGATGAGAAAGAGACACTTCTGCACATGGAGTTAAGATGAAGAGCATTTCGGGAAGAAGACACAAGAGGTGTACAGACATAGAGTAATGAGAGCACAGAGTCTGTTGGAGAGGAAAGGGGAGGACAATAATGAGAGATGAGTCCAGAAAGGTCAGTTAGCGCCGAAATGTTCAAGTGTTATGTTAAACTTTGTGTTATAGGTAAAAATATTTAAGACAGTAGTGTGGAGTGGTTTAAAAGCTCAGACTTAAATTAAAAAGACTTGGATTTGAATTTGAACTGTCCCACATGGCAGGTATATGACCTTGAGCAAGTTATATAATCTCAGTGAGACTCAGTTCTCATGAACATTTAAGTAATAATGATATTTGTCTTGGTGAGTTGTGAGAAATGAATAAATGCACATAAAGCTCTAAACACTGTACCCGGGGATGCTTGGGTGGCTCAGTCAGTTACACATTTGCCTTTGGCTCAGGTCATGATCCCAGGATCCTGGGATTGAGTCCCACATTGGTCTCCTTGCTCAGTGGGGAGCCTGCTCCTCCGTCTGCCTGCTGCTCCTCCTGCTTGTGCGCTCTCTCTGACAAATAAATAAAATATATTTAATCCAAGCTGATTTCTTTTTTATTTATTTGACAGAGAGAGGGCTAGAGAGCACAAACAGGGGAAGTGGCAGAGGGAGAGGGAGAAGCAGACTCCCCGCTGAGCAGGGAGCCTGATGTGGGTCTCAATTCCAGGACCCTGAGATCATGACCTGAGCCAAAGGCAGACGCCTAACTGACTGAGCCACCCAGGTGCTCCACAAATAAATAAAATCTTAAAAAAAAAAAAAAAGAACCTGGCACAGAGTAAATATTCAGGACTTGAATTATTACTATTACTTGTATTATTATTATTATTATTATTATTACTACTATCTTTGTCATCATCATCATCACTGTCCTCATCATGCTTATTATTTGAACCAGAGAATTACCTGTATTTTAGAAAGATTACTCTGTTAATAATATGAAGGTTGATTTGGAAGGACTGAGAGTAAGAACAGATAACACATAAAAATGAGCTGCCCTAGTCTAGGTAAGGGATAATAAGGATCTAAGTGTTGCTAGAGAGTAATATTTCAGGAAGTAAAGTTCACGGGTCTTTTATATACCCCTTATGCACCACTTCAAATCCTCGTAGCTACAGCGGTAGTGACCAATTCTGTGCAGGTTTCATCTACCTTCATGTCAAGGTGCAACTGGGCAGCACTTCACTTTTTTTAAGATTTATTTATTTACTTTAGAGAGAGAGAATGTGGGGGTGGGAAGAGAGAGAGAGTCTTAAGCAGACTCCCCGCTGAGGGTGGAGCCCAGCTTGGGGCTCAATCCCACGACCCTGAGATCATGACCTGAACTGAAACCAAGAGTCGGACACTTAACCTTAACCAATTGCGCCACCCAGGCTCCCTGTCAGCCCTTCATTTCAAGCCTGTAATTTACCTCTCACTTCCTGCCCTAGGACTTCTCTAATCCCGTTGTGGGATCTGAGGGCACCTGCTTGGGTATTTGCACATGTGTAACCCTGAAGTGCCCAGGCAGGTTTCAGCCTTGTGGGGCAACACTTAACCAATGAGAACAGGAATGGACAAATGCTCCCCCTCTCTTCCCTTAGGTGGACAGTCCTGAGATACATTTCAAATAATTCCTCAGATGGCCTCCCAGGATCTAGCAACCTGTTGTCCAGAATAGTGGCTAACTCTATAGCCGGTCTCTGTCTTGACTTCTGCCTCTTTCCTTGTTCTAACTCAAGCTGTCCCTCACTTCTGCCCTCTGGAATCACACTCTAAAATGAACACGTAAGCTTTTGTCTCAGGGTCTGCTACTGGGGCAACCCAGGCTAGGAGCATTGATACAGAAAATGGTCTTAGAAAGCAGACCCTCGGGAAGGAATTGTATCACCTAATGAGGACTTCATCGTTACTGGTAACAGGTTTAGTTAGATGGGTGAGATGACCTCTGACCTGCCCTGGAATCCCATTTACTAAGAATCTCACCTATGTTTGATTGGGATGAGGTGTAGGTGAAGGGAAGTATTGGTATGTATACAGTGAGTGTGGCACTTGAACAGCATAGGGCAATGACAACTATGAGATTGTGGTTGGAGTTCACTTTTGTTAGCATTGGTAGACTGGATTAAAAAGGAAAGGGACAAATTCCTGAAAGCCAATTAACCACTCTAAACTATGAAAGAGAGGGCCTCTACAATATAACCCCAAGCCTGTAAAAAATTGTAGCCTGTGTTGAAAATCAGGCCTAGGTCCTAATCATAAGGATAGTATTGCTTCGAAGACTCAACAGATCTCTTATGTCAAAGTCAGTCCCTGATAAAAAGTAGAACTCTGAGATCTAGGATAAAGATAATTAGATGGATAAGCATGAGAATTTTGAACCCCTGGATTCTCCTAAATCCGCCAAGCTCGCAGAATCCAGAAGGAAGAAGTCCAGCTAGAAGTGGTCCTTCCCTTCACTTGAGGATCCTGCAAGATCTAATCTGAGGCAGATGTCTCATAAGATGACTCTTGTCCTTCTTAAGATCTACCCCTGCCACCCTTCATTGCTCCAGGCTAATACTGGTAATTAGGGTTAGATCTCGGTACAGCCCTGAAAGGGAAATATCATTCCTGCTGCAAGAGAAAATCAATCATACACTAAGAATCATAGAAAATGGCTAATATGGGGGCGCCTCGGTGGCTCAGTTGGTTAAGCGACTGCCTTCGGCTCAGGTCATGATCCTGGAGTCCCGGGATCGAGTCCCGCATCGGGCTCCCTGCTGGGCGGGGAGTCTGCTTCTCCCTCTGACCCTCCCCCCTCTCATGTACTCGCTCTCTCTCATTCTCTCTCTCTCAAATAAATAAAAAAAAAAAAAAGAAAGAAAGAAAATGGCTAATATGTCCCAGCAGAAACCAGAGGAGTATATCTGGAGTGTGTTAAAGCTTACTGGGCTGACTAAGATATAAAACTAAGTAGGTAAGAATTTATTAGCATGGAGGCACTCGCCCAAAATTCAGATTCAGTGTTCTGGCAAAAGCAACACCTGGAGCTGGTCCTAACACCCTGCCAGGAATGGCTCTTTTGAAGCTTGAACATAAGGAATGTATATCAACACATGAACACAGCTTCTAGTAATTAATAAGTGGCTATGGCTCTGTAGAAAGTAAGGACCAAAACCAGTTTGCCTTTAGTGGAAAAGACATTAATACCCATTTATTGCTTTGCCCCATGACTGTTTTATTTAAGTCTCCTGCTCTGTCCTCATATAGTCTGCAGTGAACTTGATCTCTTAAGAATATTCTACAGAAGGGCGCCTGGGTGGCTCAGTTGTTAAGCATCTGCCTTCAGCTCAGGTCATGATCCCGGGGTCCTGGGATCGAGCCCTGCATCGGGCTCCCTGCTCCGCGGGAAGCCTGCTTCTCCCTCTCCCCTCCCCCTGCTTGTGTCTCTCTCTGTCAAATAAATGAATAAAATCTTTAAAAAAAAAAAAGAATATTCTACAGAACATCACACGGGTCCAATATAGGTCATACTAATTGGACTCGGTGAGCAGAAGTGATAAATACCCCCAAATACCCTAGTATTACATATGCAGACCAGAGAGTGAGAGATAAAACTCATGAAGACTTAAGGGACTACCACATTGGTGAAGTGTTTAGGGATCCAGTGGTCTGTGGCATCCCTTAAAAGTTAAAGGACAAGGCACTTCACCTCTCACGAAGAAAGACAACATTCTTTTGTGCTTGATGGACTTATTTCCATTATGAAAGCAGCCTATCCCACATTCGGGGATATTGCGTTATCCATTTATCAGATATCTAGGAAAGCTCCCAATTTTGAGTCAGACCAAGAGCAAAAGAGAGACCCTGCTGCAGAGAATGTCCAAGCAACAGAGAAAGCTGTCCTATGGGTCATATGACTCAGTAGATGTGATATGTCAGAGGGATCCATGGTAGGTAAAACCACTCTTGCAAGCTCTAAAGGAGAGTTGCCATATGTTGCTAGGGTTTTAGACCAGAGGTTGGAAAACTCTGGCTTGGGGGTCAGTCACTTCAACTTGTTTTGTTGTTTGGTTTTGATTTCAGTTTGTTTGGGTTTTGTTTTTTACACCTCACAAGCTAACAGTGGTTTTACATTTTTTAAAGGGATATTATAAAAAAGAATATGCAACAGAAATTATATGTTGTCTACAAAGTATAAAATATTTACTATCTGATCCTTTAAATAATTGCTTGAGAAACAGTTTCTAGTGTGTAACTGGGACCCAGTGGAGCCCAAGTGCTTTTCCATGGGACACTAGTGACCATGCAATCACAGGTCCCGGTGAAATGAACGGGTGTTACAAGATCTACCACGTCATAAGGTCAAGCATTCCAGGGGTGCCTGGCTGGCTCAGCCGGTAGAACGTGTGACTCTTGATCTCAGGGTTGTGACTTTGAGCCCTAATTAGGTATGGAGATTACTTTAAAATAAAATCTTAAAAAAAAAGAAAGGTCAAGCATTCCGTTGTCCAATAGAAATTATAGATTTGGGATTGGGTCTAAGCAGGATGAGAAGGCATAAGTGAATTATGATAACAAGTGACCCAAACTCGTGTCTTACCTCTGTAGCACTGAAGCCTCTCTTTCAATTCACTTCAATGATGGGCAGGAAAGGTAGGCCTGGTTCACAGAAAGATCAGCTAATATGTTGGTCCTAATAAAAAATGGACTATGCTGAACCACACCTCTACTCAAGGGTGACCTTAAAGAACCCGTTGGTGGTGAAGGAAAATTCTCCCACAGGTGGAGTTGGTAACAGTACATTTGCTCATCACTTTATATGGCGGGATAAGTGGCTTGAGATAAGGTTATATATGGACTCTAGGGGTGAATGTTTTATCTGGTTAATCAGGGTGCTGGAAAAAGAAACATTGGAAGATGGGGACAAAGAGAACTGGGGAAGGTAAACAAGTGGACTTAAAGAAATAGGCACAAAGTGTGTAGATCTTTGTGCCTCATTATAATGTCCACCAGAGACTAAACATCACAAAAAAACGCTCTCAGAAACCAGGCAGGCAGGATGACTTGTCCAGTGGTTGCCAGTCAGACTCTCTCCTTGGCCATTCCAGTGCTTAAACAATGGGTCTACTAATGGAGTGGCCATGATAGCAGGGATGGAGGCTATGCATGGGTCCAACATTATGGGTTCCTTCTAATCAGAGTTGATCTGGCTATGTTTACCTAATGTATGCCCAACCTGCCAGCAGAAGAGATGAATGCTGAGCCCTCAATATCACTCCATTCCTTGAGGAAACCAGTTGGACGCTTGGTAGCAGATTGATTACATCAGATCCCTTCCTCCCCGGAGGGACAACAATTGGTTCTCACTGAGATTGACAAGGACTGCAGAAACAGAGCACTGATATGGACATAAAACTGCTGTGCCTGCTGGGTGGTGAGTAATAAAGTCCTTTGTCTCTGACCTAGGAGTCTCATATCTTCTGTCAGCATCCCTATAACTGTGGCTTGCAAATACAGTTCTTTTTTTTTTTTTTTAAGGTTTTTTATTTATTTATTTTTGAGAGAGAGAGAGAGCGCGTGCACAAGCAGGGGGAGGGGCAGAAGGAGAAGCAGACTCTCCGCCAAGCGGGGTGCCCGATGGGAACTCCATCCCAGGACCCTGGGATCATGACCTGAGCCGAAGGCAGATGCTTAACCACTGAGCCACCCAGGTGCCCACAAATACAGTTTTTGACATATACCTATACAACCTGTGTGTGTGACTGGGCCTCACCTCACGCCTGAACCACAGGCCTCTCACTTCCTACCCCAGGGCTTCTGTGATGCCATCTTACAGTATGCCCACAGAAACATGCTTGGCTCTTCTGCATGCACAACCCAGAAGTGCAGGAAGGTTAACAGTCTGGGAGGCAAATCCTATAAGAGCTGATTCTTCTCTCTTATTTTCTCTGGGTCAGATGGTCCCAAGATACATTTCATAAATCTCATAGTCCCACAGGCCAGTCTCCCTTAGTAGGAGACAACTAAAACCTTTCCTTGTTGGCTCTTTCTCCTTCCTAGTTTTACTCCTCACTCCTGCTCTCTGGAATTATACTTCCAAATAAACTACTGGCATTATGGCCCGGGCTCTACTTTGGGGGAAACCCAGACTATAGCAATGCAACTTTAGATGTGGCGGCAAGACAACATAAAGTTTCTAAGCTTTAGTGATTGGAGGGTGGTAACACCATTAGAATAAATGTGCAGGGGTGCCTCAGTGGCTCAGTTGGTTAAGTGTCTGACTTCAGCTCAGGTCATGATCCTGGGGTCCTGGGATCGAGCCCCATGTTGGTCTCCCAGGGAGCCTGCTTCTCCCACTCCCTCTGCTGCTCCCCCTGCTTGTGCTCTCTCTGTCAAGTAAATAAATAAATAAAATCCTTTTTAAAAATAGAATAAACATGCAATGCAGTAAGAGGAACATGTTTGTTCCTGAAAACATTAATTTGAAATATTGGGTATATCCTTTCAATGCCCAGTTCACAGATGTGATGCTGACCTAGTCTCAAGTAAAAGACAGATCTTCCATTCAGCTAACACATATTGAAAATCTACTATGTGCCAACAAGTTTTGGCTCAATGCCATGTTCTTAAGGATAGTTGACACCATGAAAGGATTAAGATCTGAGAAATGGGGAGAAGATAAGCAACATATCAGGAGAAGGAAGAGTAAATAATTAAGCACCCATTCTGTGCATGTGTAGCTCTCCTAGGAAGGAAACATATATAATAGTCTTTGTATTTACTTCAAGGGACTCATAAAATCTAATAGAGATGATGTTTTTGTATAATACAGAGTTGTGAGTGAAAAATATTCTTAAAAGCAGTAGAAATGGGAGCTCCTAGGAGAGAGGGAGTCATCACTTGCAGCTGAGATAATAGGGATGGGTAGATGAAGGAGGGGGCATCTGAGCTGGATTCTGGATGCGTAGCACTGAAAGGCACAATAACAAGACTGAGGGCAGAACAATGCAAGCAGAGGAGATGACAAAGGCCCAGCAATGGGAGGGGCGCCTGGGTGGCTCAGTCGTTAAGCGTCTGCCTTCGGCTCAGGTCATGATCCCAGGGTCCTGGGATTGAGCCCCGCATCGGGCTCCCTGCTCGGCAGAAGCCTGCTTCTCCCTCTCCCACTCCCCCTGCTTGTGTTCCCTCTCTCACTGTGTCTCTCTCTGTCAAATAAATAACTAAAATCTTAAAAAAAAAAAAAAAAAGGGCCCAGCGATGGGAGAGCATGGTTTGTGAGAATGTGCTAGTTAGGATTTTTGGTTGCAAAGATCACATTACTTTAAGTGATAAAGATTACTTTCAAGGCTATGTGGGAAAATAAAGAAGACAGGAATCTCTTGGGCGCCTGGGTGGCTCAGTCGTTAAGCCTCTGCCTTCGGCTCAGGTCATGATCCCAGCACCCTGGGATCGAGTCCCACATCGGTCTCCCTGCTCGGCAGGAAGCCTGCTTCTCCCTCACCCACTCCCCCTACTTGTGTTCCTGCTCTCGCTATCTCTCTCTGTCAAATAAATAAATAAAAATCTTTAAAAAAAAGAAGACAGGAATCTCAATCACACGGGACTGAGGCCTCATTGGGGATTAAATTACATCTGGGAACTAGGAGGTTATACTGGATCCAAGGCAACTCAAAGGATCAGGTGTTTTGTCTGGATCCCTTTCTGTGGTCTATCACTACATAAGGATGCTCTCCCTGCATCTACTACCATTTAACTTCTTGTTTTGTTTCTGCACACTCAAGATTCTGTCTACTCCCGCCTTCTGCTGTGTCATAACTTCCAGTTACACCTTTTTCTCTGTATGTCTTTCATCTTGTGACCCTGCTAGTAACCATTTTACTGTCTGGGTCTCAAATTCAATCTTTGCAAGAGAAAATTTGATTGATCTGGTTAATTATTATCATTCTCATTGAGCAACTCCCTTGGGCAATTGGACAGCCTATGAATAGAGTGGTCAATTAGATGTGTCAAAGGTGACAGAGTCCTCTGGTATACAATAAGGTGACCTCACCGCTGCGGGGGTGAAGGCACTGCTCCAATGCTAGGCATACTAAGTAGAGTAACTTGGCCTGATCTCAGGTATAACAAAGAGGAATAAACCTGGGACAAGATAATGATGACCATAAGTGCCAGGATAAGTCATTTAGATTTAATTGACTAGGCCAGAGTTCTCAACCCTATCAGACCCCTTTTTGTAATGTTCTCTCTATTATTCTTTTTTTTTCCTTTTTTTGTTTTTGTTTCAAACTCTCTACTCTTCTTTTTTTTTTTAGATATATTTTTTAAGATTTTATTTATTTATTTGATAGAGAGAGACAGAATGAGAGAGGGAACACAAGCAGGGGCAGAGGGAGAGGGAGAAGCAGGCTTCCCGCGGAGCAGGGAGCCCGATGTGGGGCTCGATCCCAGGACCCTGGGATCACAACCTGAGCCGAAGGCAGATGCTTAACGACTGAGCCACCCAGGTGCCCCTCAAACTCTCTACTCTTCTTAAATGGGGTACATAGATACTATAATCTAACTACACACGCATATATTTTTTTAAAAAATCAACAAAGTGCTCTAACTGTATTACCAAAAAAAAAAAAAAAAAACCCAACCAAAAGAAAATTATTTTTAAAAAAATAATATGTACTTCAGTATGTAATTGCTCATGCATAGCTATACCAGAAGTCATAAAGCAGTAGTCAGATGCTAGTGACTATACATAGCGAAACTATAAATGTGACAGTTGCAACTTGGACTGATACAAGCTTGTTGTGTCGGTGACTCAGATGCCATCAACAACACTGCAATCAGCAATGTAATTTTTTGAAATGGTATCATCAACCCCCAGCATAGTGTTTAGTTAGATTTAGTATTTTTTGAGATGAAAAAAAAAATCTGAAAGCAAAAGATACCCATTAAAGATTTTAAAAAGACAAGTGTCTGGTTCAGAACAAACTTCAGGAAGATTTAAGACTCTTAAATGATGATGAGCTTCAAGGTCTGGGTTGTTTTCATCTTTGGCTGATCTCCCACTGCTACCCCAGTGCTTATAAGTAGTAGGCACTCAATATATGATTTTGAATTGAATTGATTTGAATCAAATAATATCTCCAGCAAAGTACCCACAGGGCCCTTTGGTATAACATCATCTTAGGGCAGAGCTCCAGAAAGGCAGTATTAACGGAAGCGACTCCCTCACCACAGGATCCAAAGTCAGTCGTATCTCCATTTCTCATGTGCAGTACCCTGGAGTCTGAAGCAGAATTTCTAGGTCCAGCGCTTTTGAAAAAAAAAAGAAAAGAAAAAGCTACATTCTATTAGATCATCTCAAGATTTTCTAGCAACTAACCCAAGGAACCACAATAATAGAAGTCTTGAAAAGTGACAGGCACTTTTCATAGGTAGCTGGCACACATCATAGGTAGCTGGCACACATGTTCCAAATTTTGGTTGATTATTTAGAGAAACATCTTCAGCACATAGCATAGTGCCTGGCCCATAATAGCCACTTACTTACCAAATATGTGTTGAATGGATGAATGAATAACAGCAGTTGAAAAAAATACCTAAGACAGAAAAATGAAAAGGGAAAATTCTAGTGTATGTTACAACAGAACCAGATCTAGGACTCAGATTAGTTTTGTTTGAAGAACTATTAAGCTTTCTGACTCAAAAGCAAGCAATCAGGCCACAAGCTCAAAACAAAACAACAAGAAATAAGTAAGTAATGGGCGCCTGGGTGGCTCAGTCAAGCATCTGCCTTCAGCTCAGGTCATGATCCCAGGGTCCTGGGATTGAGTCCCGAGTCTGGCTCCCTGCTCTACAGGGAATCTGCTTCTCCCTCTGCCCCTCCTCCCACTAGTTCTCTTAATCTCTCTCTCTCAGATAAATAAATAATCTTAAAAAAAAAAAAAGAAAGAAGTAAGTAATATATTTGCATAGTTACAATGTAGTACTGGAGAGTTTAAGATAAAAAGTAACAGCTTCTTGATCTCCTTCTCCCCCGGCCTTCAGTCCCACTGCCTCCAAATAGGTACAAGTTTCTATATATAAACTTTGTTCCGAAGATCTTGTGACATTATACCTCTTTTCAGCTTTATCTATTTTCTCTAACTATGAAATTACTGATCTGATCCAGAAGGCTTACATGTTGAGTGGATTTTCGAATGGTGGGAAAGTTTTCAAGGAACTACTACAATTTCAGCCTTGGTAGCCACGGTAGATGTGCCTGTCACTGCTCAATACATAGCTATTGTTGTCTTTAGTAGCAAAAAGACAATATTTATAAGAAAACTTCTATGGAGCACTATGCGCAGGCATCGTTCTAAGCGCTGTACAAATATGATCTCTTCTAGCTCTCACAACAGTTTATGAGGTATGTACTATTATTATTTTTTTTTAAATTTTATTTATTTATTTGAGACAGAGAGAATGAGAGACAGAGAGCATGAGAGGGAGGAGGGTCAGAGGGAGAAGCAGTCTCCCCGCCGAGCAGGGAGCCCGATGCGGGACTCGATCCCGGGACTCCAGGATCATGACCTGAGCCGAAGGCAGTCGCTTAACCAACTGAGCCACCCAGGCGCCCCGAGGTATGTACTATTATTAACTCAATTTTTCAGATGAGGAAATGGAGACTGACATAGGTTAAATAATTTGTTCCAAGTTACACAGAAGACTGTAAACAGTGGCAACTGAACATAAACTGCTTGATGAAAATCTGAAAATGTCTCAGATACAACTCTGAATTCCATTCGTGTCAGACTCCTGGACAGGTCTAGTCTTTTTAGATGTATACCTCATAGGGGTGCCTGGGTGGCTCAGTCTGTTAAGCATCTCACTTCGGCTCAGATCATATTTTCAGGGTCCTGGGATGGAGCCCCTCATTGAGCATCTAGTGACACCCCCCCATACCCCCGAGCTCAGTGAGGAGTCTGACCCTCTCCCTCTGCCACTTGTGCTCTCCCAAATAAATAAATAAATAAAATCTTTAAAAATAAATAGGGGCGCCTGGGTGTCTCAGTTGTTAAGCATCTGCCTTCGGCTCAGGTCATGGTCCCAGGGTCCTGGGATCGAGCCCTGTGTAGGGCTCCCTGCTTGGGAGAGAGCCTGCTTCTCCCTCTCCCACTCCCCCTGCTTGTGTTCCCTCTCTCGCTGTGTGTCTCTCTATCAAATAAATAAATAAAAATCTTTAAAATAAATAAATAAATAAATGTATACCTTATAGCATTAAAGAAAGGCTATGAATATCCAAGTGGGATTAAATATCAAAAGAATAATTGGAGAAATTATGCCAGCTCTTAAAAAGAAAATAACCTTTCCTATAGTGCAATGGTTGGCAGCCACTTTTCCATATTAGTTTCCACCATTTTGCCCAGTGAGGTTTCCCCATGAAAGACAAACATGGACAATCAGAAACAAGAAAAGAGCAATTCCAGTCAATAATCTACAAGCACACTACAAGAGGATAATTTAGTAGTTTATGTGGTGAGCATAATGCAGTTATTTAAAATAATGATCTTGAACATCTGTGAGACATGGGCAAATGTTTACATAACATTACCTGAAGACAGTAAAATAGAAAATGATAGCTCTGATGCAGCTTTGGAAAAACCTCTTACTGTGAACAAAAATGTAAGGGGAGAAGCAAAAGTAATTGTGGTTTCCAGTTTTAGGGACTGTAATTAGGTATGATTTTTTCCCCCAGAAACTTCTATAAGTACCATTTTGACTAAAAAAAAGAAACTTGAATAAAAACAATAAAATATACAAAAATGGGTTTCTGGCCTCAGTAGTATAGTAGTGGGGAAAAACTAGAGAAAGAGCTACGGATTAAGATTATCAGGGACCTCTAGAAAGTTTCCTGTGTGGTGCTCTCATCCAAGCAGAACTTTATTTTAGGTAAACTTTTATTCCAAGGTTTATTTTCTCTTGAAATTCTGGAAGTTTTGCTTTTGCATTAAAAAAAAATTGTGGGGGCGCCTGGGTGGCTCAGTCGGTTAAGCGTCTGCCGGTGGCTCAGTCGGTTAAGCGTCTGCCTTCGGCTCAAGTCATGATCCCAGGGTCCTGGGATCGAGCCCCGCATCCGGCTCCCTGCTCAGCGGGGAGCCTGCTTCTCCCTCTCCCACTCCCCCTGCTTGTGTTCCCTCTCTCGCTGTGTCTCTCTCTGTCAAATAAATAAATAAAATCTTTAAAAAATAATAATTGTGTGTGAGTGTTTTGTTTTAATTATTTACTGCATTTTGGAACTGAGTCAGACAAATCATTTTTGGTCCTGGGCAAGTCCCTTCTTCAAAATCTATCCTGTCTTTGACACAAAGCTTGTCTCTTTTCCCCAGGTGGGTAGCTTCCACTGAAACCTGCGTACAGGATCTGCTGCTTCGGGCTACCTCAAGATTTCCAACTTCGGTCTCCGTTTCCACCTCAGTGCACGACCGCCCAGGCCCTGCGCCTAAGCGCGTCTACGCGAGGCGGTGCGGGCCGACCGCCCGGCTCCGCGCGCAGCCCCGGCACTCGGGAGCTTCGGCGCGCGGCGCCCCGGGGCGTGCCTGCGCTGACTCAGCTCTTCCCGCCGCGGTCTGTGGCGGGCCGCTGCGCTGAGGGTCGACGCCGGGCGTCACGGCTCCCCGGTGCAGGAGCCGCGGGGCACCAGGCCCTCGCCTCGCGCGGGTCGATCCTGCTCCGCCGTGACTCAGCCGCTTTCGCCCCGGGCGCGCTAACCCGCCGCCGCCGCGACGCGCCTTCTTCCGCGGGCCTCGGAGGTCCTGAAAGGGACTGACAGCTCGTTCAGGCGTCCCTGAACTGCAGGGCTTGGGCCCTGCAAGGCCCTCTGGGTAGAGATGTTGAGGTCTCGGCTCAGGAAAATACCCTCGGCCCGCAGTGCAGAGAGTGGCTAATCTTGATCTGGGCAATTGAGGTCTGGGGCAGCCTTGGGGCTTTAGAGCCCGACGACCTACCTCGGCAGCTCAGCTCCGCCACTTGGAGGCGTGGAACCCCCCAGAGAGTTACTTAATCTAGCCAAATCTCACTTTGCACGTGGGCAAAATGGGGGTGAGGCCATACCCACCTTGGTGGTGTTGACGCAGCCTAGCAAATCGTGGGAACTCAGCAAATCTCAGTTTTTGTTATGATTTCCTTTGAAAGTCCTAGTAGATGTAGTTCCTCTCCCCATGCCTCCGCAACCATCTCGCACTTCTTACATCTCAGGGCAGGGTCACTGCAGTGACTTCCTAACTGGTTTTGCCGCATTCCCATCCAGCTCTCACCCAATGACCTGGTCCTTTTTTTTGTTTTTTTTTTTTTAAGATTTTATTTATTTGTTTGACAGATAGAGACATAGCGAGAGAGGGAACACAAGCAGGGGGAGTGGGAGAGGGAGAAGCAGGCTTCCCACCGAGCAGGGAGACGGATGCGGGGCTCGATCCCAGGACGCCGGGATCATGACCTGAGCTGAAGGCAGACGCTTAACGACTGAGCCTTAACGACTGAGCCACCCAGGCGCCCCAACCTGGTACATTCTTAAGGCACACTATGTTCTTTAAGACATTGCCCTGTTCAAGAAAATGTAACACTTCCCTGTTGTCTTTTGGTTTGAGTAGAAAGTCCTTTTCCTAGTATTTAAAGCACTAAAGCCTGGCTGCTCCACACCCCCATCCCTCCCATAAATATTTTATGATTACTCTTCCACCTGCATTGTGGCACCCCTGCAGGAGCTGGGGGTTGGGGAGATAAACACATAAACACAACCGTGTATAAGTGCTCTGATGTAAGTATGAGCAGGACATGGAACGACCAAGTGAATAGAAGGGAAAAGGGAAAGTTTGGAAAGGCATGCGCGCTTCGCGCTTTCTCTGTCTCTCTAAAATAAATAAATAAATCTTAAAAAAAAAGTCCAAAATTAAGATTTAAGTACTTTGAGAGGATGGGGAACGAGTGGGGTTGTGTATTTGGTGTATTTGTGAGGGTGCTACACCTTTATCTTCCACAACAGCAAGTCCATAAATCATGTTTAACACAGATATATCAGGAAATAACAACATAAACACATTATTTTAAATATGGAGGTAAATACCTGAAGCAACAGGGAAAGTGGAAAATGGTTGTCCTTGGGCTATGAAGAGGATCAGACAGAAGACAACTGTTTTTCACTATACATTTTTTAAAAAGACTTTATTTATTTATTATTTGAGAGAGAGAGAGGGTGTGCACAAGCAGGGGGAGGGGCAGAGAGAGGAGACTCCTAGCTGAGCAGAGAGCTCAAGGAGGGGCTCCCAGGACCCCAGATCATGACCTGAGTGAAAGCAGATGCTTAACCAACTGAGCCACCCAGGCACCCCTCACTATACATTTTTTTAGTGGTATTGAAGTTGAAATATTTTTCAATATTTCAGTGAACATTTTCAATGAAAAAAAATTTTTTAAAGATTTTATTCATTTATTTGACAGAGAGAGACACAGCGAGAGAGGGAACACAAGCAGGGGGAGTGGGAGAGGGAGAAGCAGGCTCCCCGCAGAGCAGGGAGCCTGATGTGGGTGGGACTCGATCCCAGGACCCTGGGATCATGACCTGAGCCGAAGGCAATCGCTTAACCGACTGAGCCACCCAGGCGCCCTCAATGAAAAAGTTTTAAAATTCATTTATTTTTATATGGGTAAAAATAAAAGCATACAAACTCATCCTCCCATAATTTCATTTCTTTAAAAGATATTTATTTATTTTGGAGAGAGAGAGAACGAGCAGGGGGAGGGCAGAGGGAGAGGGAGAGAGAGAATCCTCAAGCAGGCTCCGTGGGGAGCATAGAGCCCGAGGAGGGGCTTGATCCCACCACCCGGAGATCATGACTTAAGCCGAAACCAAGAATCAGTCACTCAACCCACTGAAACACACAGGCTTACCCCCATACTTTCATTTCTATGTATATATATACCAAGGTGATAATTACAGATAAGGGCAAAGATTTATATACAATAGCCATTGTAGGATAATTTAGTTAGAAGCAAAAAAAAAAAAAAAAAAGACAACAATGTAAATGTCTAACATAGTGCAATAATCTAAAAAAATCACAATACTTCTTGAGAATTAATTTCGGGCACCTGGCTGGCTCAGATGGTTAAGCGTCTGCCTTCGGCTCAGGTCATGATCTCAGGGTCCTGGGATCAAGTCCCGCATCGGGCTCCCTGCTCCTTGGGAGCCTGCTTCTCCCTCTGCCTCTCTCTCTCTCTGTCTCTAATGAATAAATAAATAAAATCTTTAAAAAAAAAGAGAATTAATTTCATAGTAAATCACTAATTTAAAAACGAGTGAAAAAAAGCAATGCAAAAGTACATATATTCTTAGTAAACAGACTGGGTGGTAATCCTTTAGAATACTTACGCTGTGTATCTCTGGGAATTAGGATTATGGAATTAAGATCGTGTCAGTTGGGTTCTATAGGAAGCAAATGCTGAGTTGGAATTAGTGAAAAAGTTTGTCGGGAGTTCAACCAATAAAAAGAAAGGGGAGGAAGTAGAACTGGGCAAATGTGATACAAAATCTTTCCCAGCACAGCAGGGAACTTTGGAGGAGAGATTGCCTATTGGAGGTGTCCTCTGATGGGTAGAAATAAACAGGCCTTTGTACCACCACCTTCCACAGTCATTGGTTGGGGCCACTCTGAGAACAGACTGACCTTGGCTGGACAGCTGAGGATGACCAAGAGGTTAACAGCTGAATGCTGTCACTCCCTGGAGCTGGGCAGTAAGTCCTTTCTGGAGGGGAACTCTGACCAGTGCATCTCTCTATCTGCAACAAAGTGTGATTTTTTTTTTTTAAAGATTTTATTTATTCATTTGACAGAGATAGACACAGCGAGAGAGGGAACACAAGCAGGGGGAGTGGGAGAGGGAGAAGCAGGCCTCCCGCAGAGTGAGGAGCCCCATGCAGGGCTCGATCCCAGGACTCTGAGATCATGACCTGAGCCAAAGGCAGACGCTTAACGACTGAGCCACCCAGGCGCCCCCAAAGTGTGATTTTTTTAAAGCTATTTTTATACATTTTTTTGTGATCTCCTAATTTTGGCACCAAATGTGCCATATTTTTATAATACAAATTTTAAATTAGTAAGTAGACTCCAAATAAATGTTCAGAAGGGGTTTCCTATGGTAAAGTACATGTGCTTTTAGAGCCTTGATTTTTTTTTTTTTTTTTTTTTGGTCAGAGGTCATTGCTGTCCCTTTCTGGCTTACAGGGTATGCTCCAAGTACATAAGATTGCCAGAGCTGAGTGCTGAGTTCCAGTATCTCATCTGTGTGATGAGGAAATCTTATCTCACTAAAATCATGAAAATAATATTAGTTCTTTCACTCACTCAACAAATATTTGTTATGTGTCTACCTATTAAACTACTGTACTAGGCTCTTTGATGTAAAATTAATGAGATGTTGATCACACACTTATAAAGCTTGCAGTTTAGTAGATGAAATAAGTCATAAGTCATGCACTTAAAGTGTTAAAAATGTACATACCCGGGACGCCTGGGTGGCTCAGTCGTTAAGCGTCTGCCTTCAGCTCAGGTCATGATCCCAGGGTCCTGGGATGGAGCCCCGCATCGGCCTTCCTGCTCAGCAGGGAGCCTGCTTCTCCCTCTCCCTCTACCTGCCACTCCCCCTGCTTGTGCTCTCTCTCTCTCTCTCTGTGTTGAATAAATAAATAAAATCTTAAAAAATGTACATACCCTTAGAGTTTCAGTTTTGCAGGATGAAAAGAGTTCTGGAGATTAGTTGCACAGCAATGTGAATGCACGTAATACTACTGAACTGTATACTTAAAAATGGTTAAGATGGGGGCGCCTGGGTGGCTCAGTTGGTTAAGCGACTGCCTTTGGCTCAGGTCATGATCATGGAGTCCCAGGATCGAGTCCCGCATCGGGCTCCCTGCTCAGCAGGGAGCCTGCTTCTCCCTCTGACCCTCCCCCCTCTCATGTGCTCTCTGTCTCTCTCATTCTCTCTCTCTCAAATAAATAAATAAAATCTTTAAAAAAAATAAAATAAAATGGTTAAGATGGTAAATTTTATGTTATGAATATTTAACCACAATTAATTTTTTTTTTTTTAAGCAAAAAGAAAGAGAGAGGAAGGACAGAGAGAGAGAAAGAAAATCTCGAACAGGCTCCATGCCCAGCGCATATCTTATTCATATATCAACCTGAATTAGTCTCAAAAATAACTTTGGGGGGTAAAAGCAAGATGCAAAATGATACATATATCATGATACCATCAATGTAAATTTGAGGACACAACATCATAATCCCTTGGTGATGGATACATCTATGCATGCAGATAAAATTACAGAGAATGGAATGGAAGGATTCACACCATACTCATGGGGCAGTTACCACTGGACATTGAGAGGGGAAATGGGACTGGGTGGGAGAATATGTGGTTAAAGGAGACCTAATTTTATCTATAATATTTCACTTCTTTTAGAAATATGAAAGCAAATATGAAACTACTGAGAAATTGGTGGTTCTGGGTGGTGAGAGTATGTACAATTTTTATTTTATTACACTGCTTTGTATTTTAAATTTTGATTTTTTTAAAAATAAATGACTGGGGTGCCTGGGTGGCTCAGTCCGTTAAGCATCTGTCTTCGGCTCAGGTCATGGTCCCAGGGTCCTGGGATGGAGCCCTGCATCGGGCTCCCTGCTCCTCAGGAAGCCTGCTTCTCCCTCTCCCACTCCCCCTGCTTGTGTTCCCTCTCTTACTGTGTCTCTCTCTGTCAAATAGATAAATAAAATCGGGCACCTGGGTGGCTTGGTTGTTGGGCGGCTGCCTTCAGCTCAGGTCATGATCCCAGGGTCCTGGGATCGAGCCCCGCATCGGGCTCCCTGCTCCGCAGAAGCCTGCTTCTCCCTCTCCCACTCCCACTGCTTGTGTTCCTGCTCTCGCTATCTCTGTCTCTCTCAAATAAATAAATAAAATCTTTAAAAAACAAAACAAAACAAAAATAAATAAATAACTAAATAAAATCTATTTAAAAAATAAATAAATGACTTCAAGTTTTTTTGTTTTTGGGGTTTTGTTTTTTGTTTGTTTGTTTTGGTTTGGTTTTAAAGCAAACGGTTCACACATAAACAGAGAGACAGGTAAAGTTCTGTGGGAATTTAAAAAGGCCAGGTGGGAGAGAGAGGAAGTCAGAAAAGGCATGTGAATTGAGCCTTCAGGGAGGGAGAAGATGAAGATAGATGAGAAGAGGACTGTGGAGTGGTATTCCAGGCAGGAAGGGTGGTACGAAAGGTATGGAGACAGGAAAGCAAGAGACTCTTGAGTAGTCAGGTTGGCTGAACCAGAAGATACCTGACAACAAATAGCAGGACGTTGGGGTGCCTGGATGGCTCAGTCAGTTAAACGCCCGCTCTTGATTTAGTCTCCTGGTCTCAGGGTCGTGAGATGGAGCCCTGCATAGAGCCCCTCATGGAGCCCCTTGGTGGCAGGCTCCGCGCTCAGCAAGGAGTCTGTTTCTCTCTCTCTCTTTCTCCCTCTGCCCCTCCCCCTGTTCGTGCTCTCTCTCGCTCTCCATCAGATAAATAAATAAATCTTTAAAACAAACAAATAGCAGGAAGTGAGGCGTAAAAAGGGGTGGTCTGCCTCATCCAAAAGGACCCTTCTATGGGAAACCAAAGAATTTCAGTCTGTTCTGTAGATCATTAAGGATTTGGAATTGGGATGACACGATCAGAACAGGAAGATTAATCTGATAGTGAAATATAAAATAGTTAGAAATAGAGAAGGACAGGGGCGCCTGGGTGGCTCAGTCGTTAAGTGTCTGCCTTCGGCTCAGGTCATGATCCCAGAGTCCTGGGATCGAGCCCCGCATCGGGCTCCCTGCTCGGCGGGAAGCCTGCTTCTCCCTCTTCAGCTCCCCCTGCTTGTGTTCCCTCTCTCGCTGTCTCTCTCTCTGTCAAAAAAAAAAAAAAAGAAATAGAGAAGGACCAGAGGCAGAAAGAGCAGCTAGGAGGAAATGCTTGCAGGAGTCCAAGGAAGGGATGAATACAGGTCTACTGATCCCTTTTGAGCCCACACAATAGTCTCTGAAATAGTGTGTCTGCCTCTGGGTGGATGTTTCCAGCCATTTTTCATGTTCCTGCATGTGGCTGAGGGTTATAATATGCTCTCCTTAGTTACGGTGGTTCACTGAGGCAGGGTTTCTAGGGACAACTGGTAGAAATGTGCAGTTTGAAAGAGGATCCAAGTGATTTTCTGATCAGTCAGAACTTTCATCCTGTACAAACGCTGTCCAAAATTGTTTAAAGGTTCCCATCACCTGGTTCTATTCAAAGATTCTAGTCCCTGAGAACAGGACAGAAGCTGCATTCCTCAGCCCACCCCACCCCTGGATTGGCAGTAGCTTATTTCTCCAGCTTCAGCTCCCTCTCCTATACAGATTCTACAATCCAACCATGTTGATATGTCCTGTAATCCTGCAGAAAGGGCCATTTTCTCACTTTTGCGTTTTATTTAACTGGAATTCTCTTTCTCCCAATCTCTGCTTATCAAATATTCTGTTCATTCTAGGGGCGCCTAGGTAGCTCAGTCAATTAAGTGTCTGACTTTGGCTCAGGTCATGATCCCAGCACCCTGGGATCAAGCCCCCAATTGGGCTCTGTGCTCAATGGGGAGTCTGCTTATTACCCTGTTCCTCTCCCTCCCCACCCCCAATCCCTGCCCCTTCCCCCTGTTCATGCTTTCTCTCTCTCTTATAAATAAATAAAATACCTTTTAAAAAAATTCTGTTCATTCTAGGGCCCAGATTTGACTTCTTCCATGAAGCCTTTTTTTGATCACGCCAGAGGGAATTATCTTCCTTTGAGTTTTCAAGGCTTCTGCCAGTCACAAGATAGCTTATACTGCGTCTCTTTAACATTGTGTTTCTTCCCTTAGATTTTTTCTTATTTATTTATTTTTATTTTTTAAAACATTTTATTTACTCGAGAGACAGACAGTGAGCAAAAGAGAGAGACCACGAGCAGGGGGGAGGGAGAAGCAGGCTTCCCACTGAGCAGGGAGCCTGACAGGGGGCTCATCCCAGGACCCTGGGATCATGGACTGAGCCACTCAGGTGCCCCCTCCCCCTTACTTAGATTTTGAAAGATTTTATTTATTTATTTATTTATTTATTTATTTATTTATTTATTTGAGAGAGAGAGAGAGAGAGAGAAACAGCATGAGAGGGGATAGGGTCAGAGGGAGAAGCAAGCTCTCCGACGAGCCGGGAGCCTGATGCGGGACTCGATCCCAGGACTCCGGGATCATGACCTGAGCTGAAGGCAGTCGCCCAACCAACTGAGCCACCCAGGCGCCCCCTTACTTAGATTTTGAATCTCTGGTGGTAGTGACCAAGTTTTTTGCCTTTTTTTTTTTTTTTTTACAATTTTTTTTTTTTTTAAGTAGGCACCACACCCAACATGGGGCTTGAACTCATGACCTGAGATCAAGAGTTGCATGCTCTAACCGACTGAGCCAGCCAGGGGCCCCAGCTGTATTAATTTTAAAGTAATAGAAATACAACTCCTACTGACGTACACAATAAAAGTAAATATGTTGGTTGATAAACTAAGGAGTCCATTGGTGGATTGCTGGATTTAGGATTGGACCAATGCTGTAAGAAACTTGCTTCTCTCTTTCAGTTTTGCTTTCCTTTGAGCTGACTTCATTCCCAGGCAGGTTTTCCCTACGCGGTAACAGAGATGGCCACCAGCAGCTCCAGGTTCCATTCTACCAATTTAGTAACCCTCGCAGGAAGCATCTCTATCATCCTCAGGTAAGACTGTCATCAGTCCAGCTTGGGTCGCGCGCACACCCCTGAAAAAATCTGAGGTGTCCGAGGTGCGTTGCGTTGCTCTGGTTGACCAGGGCTAATGCTGGAGTTCGGGTCAGCCCTACCAGAACTTCGTGGATTGACAATGGGAAAGGGGAAATCATGGTATCAGCCCAGAAGGGGTGATGGGCAGGCAAAATGGATGTCCATCACACACACATTCACTGAACTAGGACTCAACAGTCTCTGATCTAGGTTGACTATGCCTGAATAAAGACGATGGGAGATTCCATGATCTGTCCTCAAAGGGCTCACAACACAGAGCTGTGCTCTTCCTGGTTTGGTCCCAAGGGTTGCACTGCTCTTCAGACCAGTTGTATAATAGAACATCCTGCTCAAGGGAAATGGTTCATGCCTGGCTTGAGTTCTGTGGTGGCCTAGGGCCAGTGGAGAGGGGACACAGTGTCAGCTGCAGAAGCACTGGGCAGGCCAAATCTGCCTTTGGGAGGGCACCCTGACAAATAGCAAGCAGTGCCATAGGCAAGCACTTGGTATCTGAAGCCAAGCAGAAAATGACATGTTGTCTTACTGAGAGACAGAGAATTCTGAGATAATAGATGATACTCTGGATTTCAGACAAACAGATAAGTCTGGTCAGCAGGTAGTAGGACCCCAATCACTGAGCTAAAGCTCAGGGACATTCCAATCCCAAGGAGTGGGGGATTGAAAGGAGCAGGCATGACCCACTGGCAGGGCTATCAGGATAGGATGTGAGGCACGAGGCTGGAATCCATGGACTGGGTCTGGAGTCCAAGGCAGGGCTGAGTCTTAAGATTGAGACTGAAGGTCAGCTATCTGATAGAACTTGGGCATAAGTTCAGACTAGCAACAGCCTTGGTAGGAAACCCTAGAGTGAGTGCCATAAATTCCTCCTGCCTCCATGTAGGATCCAGTGACTGATCGAGACTGAGCCTGCAGGTGCTATTGAAGGCCTCAGCTAAGGGGAAAAAGGGAGACAGAGGTTGGTCCCACCACAGGGGCTAACGAATTACAAAATGTAAGAGGCATGTGTTCTCTCATTGGAATGCATAATGTAATAAAAAATTAAATTGAAACATTTCAGCTGCAATGTGTTAAGAACAGACCTGGGAAAGAACTAGATGTCCCTGTAACAGGATGTTAAATGTGATTTCCCTATTTCCTTACTTTCAGAGCTTAGAATAATAGGTGACAAGTGCCCCCATATTATAAGGAGATGTGTCAGATCATTTATGCATGACTTGCTCAGGAGGTAGCCCCCTAATTGGTTCTGAAACCTGTCACCTGTCACCCACTTTGGGTTTGAGAAAAGACAAAGAGAAGAGGCTTAAAAAGTGAGGATTTCTTTGAAGAGAACTATCAGAGTGCTGTGTTTTTCTCACTCTCCAGTGAGTGTGGATCTGCCATGAGGGGAGACTGACTGACATCTCATGACCATGTGTGCTGAATGGAAGAAATGCCCTGAGGTAACTGGGGACTAGAGCAGAGTATGGGGAGAGAGTGCTTGGGACAATCTGACCTGAGTCCCCAGAATTGTGGGGTGTAGAGACCGATGTCTTATCCCACCCTAGGGCAGGTCAGAGGCTGGAGGACCAAAGACGGTTAAGTTAAGGCTATAGGAAGAGAGAGTTACAGAGTGAGTTTGAAAGGCAGTAGTGAGAAATTATAAAATAGTTCTTTCCTTTGGATAAAAGAGAAGCCTGAGTTTTCTTTTCAGCTCTTCCACATAGTAGCTGGGCTGGTGTGGAAAGAAGCCACTTGATCTTTCTGTGTCTCGGATTTCTTTTCTATAAAAGGAAGAATTGGACTAGACTGTTTTTAAGGCACCTTCTATGACTTTTTAATTCCATGGGTGTATTTGGCTGAACTCTATGGTGACTCCTGGAGTAGAATGGGTTATTATATTATACATACATTCTGTTACTCTAGATGCTAGAAATTCAGGTCTCAAGGGTGCAGTGTTATTCCTTCCCCACCCCCTCTTCTCTTAGCAAGTATTTAAAAAATGAACTGGGGGCGCCTGGGTGGCTCAGTCGGTTAAGCGCCTGCCTTTGGCTCAGGTCATGATCCCAGAATCCTGGGATCAGGCCCCACTTTGGGCTGCCTGCTCGGCGGGGAGCCTGCTTCTCCCTCTTCCTCTGCCTGCCGCTTCCCCTGCTTGTGCGTGCTCTCTCTCTCTCTGTCAAATAAACAAATAAAATCTTAAAAAATAAATAAATAAAAAGATGAACTAATTTAAACACTTTAAAAGAAAAAGTCACCCATTATACCACTAACCGGACACATTACTAATTATATTTTGACATATTCCTTTCCAGATCTTGACCACTTATATGTGTATTTGCCCTGCAATCACTAGCACCTACTTCTTGTGTTCTTATAGCACACCCAGTTCAATAATAAATTGTGCATGACCGAGAGGAAAGCTTGGGGTGCTTCCAATTACTGCACAATAAGAGCAGGCAAGGAACAAGCTGGCCTTAGATAATACAGTCTTTTGGGGCACAGGACTACTCTGGTGTGGCCTTTCTTCCTCCTTAAGTCCCCTTCCCCCCTCCCCACTTCCTGATCCATTAGCATCAACAGGAACTCAAGAGGCCCAGCAGAGCTAAGCCACAGCAGCTTGTGATTTACATGACATTCACTTTGAGGTTGTTCCTGGGTTAGAAATACCAGGTGGGAAAAAAAAAAAAGAAAGAAAGAAAGAAATACCAGGTGATCCCCTTGGTAGACATTGCCAACAGCCCCCAGAGAGTTATGTCAAGCCCCTAAAATCACAGAGAACACAATTATTAAGGGGATGTAGAGATGCACTGGTGATTCTGCTGTTGTTAATTAAGGTAGGAATGAGGAGATGTTTGTAGCTAGTCATCGACGTGATGACACTCAGCACACTTCAGTGCCAACGCTTTTGTGTCCATCCCTATGACTTCAGTCCTACTCACAGGCGCACACCTGAGTCCAGCCCCAGCAATGCCAAGCTTTTGGAGAAGTCTCTGTACTTCCTCACCTGTGCAGAGAAGGCGATTGTTCAGTTTGGACCTTGAGATGCTATGTCTTATATCTTAGTCTGGTACCGTGGAAACTTAGAGAGCAAGGTGAGAGGTAAAGGGCAATGTGGCTAGAGAAGCAGGTGGGTAAGGACTGGTTCGTGGAGTCCCTGGGGCTTGTAGGGGAAGAGTCTCAGATAATTTGAAGCAGGGATGGGACATGCTCAGATCTGTGTTTTAAAAAGATCACTCTGGTAACAGTGTGGGGAATGATTTGAAAAGGGCAAGGCTGGAGGCAGAGACCTGAGGTTATGATAATTCTGTTAAGCCATTAACATTTCTAGAAAAGCACAGGATATCATCATTAGAAGAGAAAAAGGACAACATATGCAAGATACTAGACAAAATACTATTCCCTTTGGAAAGCTCCATAGCTAAAAGATCTTTTCTGTGGGTGGCCTTTTGATTTGGCATTGAACATGTTAAAGAAATATATGTTCACACTATTTTCTGATTACAAAAGCAATCCATACTCATTGTAAAAATTTCAAACAATTCAGAAGTATTTAATTTAGGATGTAAAAGTCCTGCACAACCCCCTCTCCGCCTTCAAGGTAACGTCTGTTGCTAGTAAAATACCTTTCTCACAGTGGGAAATCTGCTCTTACCAAAGGACTTGAAATGCCTCACAACCAGATCTCAAAAGGCAATGCAATGCTCAGATTCCCTAAAGAGGAAATGATGAAAGATTATTCAGAGGAGGAAAGCTGTACAGAAATAACTGGGTGAAAAAGATTAAATGCTAAAGGAGCGAATTCCCAATCATAGCTTCTGCTCAAGGGTTCATTTGCCTGAAGCTACCTAGGGTATTTGACTAAGGGAGGGCCTAGGGTTTACTTAGGTGGAATAAATGAGCTCTAGAAGTTTACCTTCCTTCTTGATAACTGTTGATATGTTGCAGTTTACTTTTGAAAAGAAAAAAATGTAGTCCTGAGGCTGAAAAGGGTTTTCCATTCCTAGCAGGCCTATGGACAGGGTGTATAACAACAGAAAATAATTCAGTATCTTTGTGCCCGTTTGTATGTCTCAGGTTGTGATATTAATATCTCTTGCCTCCCCAGGGAGATGATGAAGCAATTGAGTGATTTCTTCTTGGTCACTTGCTTTTGAAATGATAGGAAAAAATCTGGACTTAAGGCCTTTTTAAGAAAAGAATTGTCCGGGGCGCCTGGGTGGCTCAGTCGTTAAGCGTCTGCCTTTGGCTCAGGCCCTGATCCCAGGGTCCTGGGATCAAGCCCTGCATGGGGCTCCCTGCTCAGCGGGAAGCCTGCTTCTCCCTCTCCCACTCCCCCTGCTTGTACTCCCTCTCTCGCTGTCTCACTCTCTGTGTCAAATAAGTCTTAAAAAAAAAAAAAAAAGAATTGTCCATTCTAGCAATTCTTGGAGAGTTTCTTTTTTTTTTTTTTTTAAAGATTTTATTTATTTATTTGACAGAGAGAGACACAGCGAGAGAGGGAACACAAGCAGTGGGAGTGCGAGAGGGAGAAGCAGGCTCCCCGCCGAGCAGGGAGCCCAATGTGGGGCTCGATCCCAGGACCCTGGGATCATGACCTGAGCTGAAGGCAGACGGCTAATGACTGAGCCACCCAGGTGCCCCACTTGGAGAGTTTCTTTAGAAAGAAACCTTTTCTTGGAAACCATCTTGGGGTTTAACAACTTTTACCACCAGAAATTCTGAACTCTTTCCGTTGCATATAACAGAAACTCAACTTAAAAAATTTTTAGTGAGGGGCACCTGGGTGGCTCATTCGGTTAAGCTTCTGACTCTTGATCTCAGCTCAGATCTTGATCTCAGGGTGGTGAGTTCAGGCCCAGAGTGGAGCCCACTTAAAAAACAAACACGCGCGCCTGGGTGGCTCAGTCAGTTAAGCGTCTGCCTTCGGCTCGGGTCATGATCCCAGGGTCCTGGGATGGAGCCCCGCATTGGGCTCCCTGCTCTGCGGGAAGCCTGCTTCTCCCTCTCTCTGCAAGCGCTCTCTCTCTCTCAAATAAATAAATGAAATCTTTAAAAACAAACAACAAACAAACAAAAAACCTTCAGTCAAGAAAAGGTTCTTGTTTCATTCCTCTAAAGCCTGTCAAAGGAGGAGCCGGCTTCAGGGATAAAACCCACATCAGGAATTATAATGAGATTCGAGAAATTCTACTTCCGTATCCGCATGATGCTTGAGTAGAGGACGTGCATTTTCAGAAGTTGTGGAATAGTCATATTTGGCCATAAGCATATCAAAACATTGAGAGCTAGTCTTCAATGACAGAGGATACCTAAACAGCCGTGCAGAGAGAACTAGAGATGGAGGGGACTATCAGAATCATGGTTCCTGATGGGTTTCCAGATCCTGGTTTTTTTTGTGTTTGTATCCTGGCTACATTGGAGCTTTGCTGAAATACTTTCTCTTTGCACTAGTTTCGAGTGAATTTCTTTTATTTGCAACCCAAAGAATTGTGACTGCTGTGGATTGAACTTCTGTGTCTCCTCAAATTTCATATGTTGAAGACTTTATCCCCCAAGATGATGGTATTTGAAGGTGGGGCTTTGGGGGGACGTTCTCATATAAATCCTTTGCTGTTAAAAATGGAGTGAGAGGGCGCCTGGGTGGCTCAGTTGGTTAAGCGACTGCCTTCGGCTCAGGTCATGATCCTGGAGTCCCAGGATCGAGTCCCACATCGGGCTCCCTGCTCAGCAGGGAGTCTGTTTCTCCCTCTGACCCTCCTCCCTCTCATGCTCTCTGTCTCTCATTCTCTCTCTCTCAAATAAATAAAAAAAAAAAAATCAAAAAAAAAAAAAATGGAGTGAGAGCAGCACCTGGCTGGCTCAGTCGGTAGATAAAGCATGCAACTCTTGATCTCTGGGTGGTGAGTTCAAGCCCCACATTTGGTATAGAACTTAAAAAAACATGGATTGAGAGACAATAGCAGACAGGACAGATGCTCTCTTAACACTTCTTGGTAGGTGACTGCATTTGGCCTTGATCCTGTAACCCAGGTGGGCCTTACCTTTAAAATCTCTGCTTTGAATAAGCCGAGATTTCTTGAAATTCATATCTTGACAGATTTTATTCTTTAAGGAAGCAGAAGAGAGAACTCTGAACTCACACATTATATGGTTTGGATACGTGGTGGACCCCACATACATGAGTAATTGGCTTATGAGGGAATCTAAATCTATCAGGGCATAAGAAGCAGTAGAGCATATTAGGTGGAAGCTTGGCTCTGGAGCAGCACTGCTGGGGCCCGAAGTAGGCAAATTAACTTCTCTGTGTCTCAATTCCCTCTTGTTTCCCTCTTGTGTCCAGTGGAGATTGTCATGGACCTACCTCACAAGGTTATTAGGAAGATTAAACAGGTTAATATATATAAAGTTCTTGAACAGGCTAGGCACTTGGTAAGCATTCAGTAATTATTAGGTGTTATTATTATTTTCAATCACCACTTTTTTATTTTATTTTATTTATTTATTTAAGAAAGAGAGTGAGAGAGAGAGAGAGTGAGCATGAGGGGGGAGAAGGGTAGCGGGAGGGGGAGAAGCAGACTCTTCGCTGAACAGGGATCCCCATGCAGGGCTCGATTCCAGGACTCTGGGATCATGACCTGAGCTGAAGGCAGACGCTTAACCAACTGAGCCACCCAGGTGCCCCTCAATCACCACTTTACCTGGGATGTCAAATTCCCCTCTCCTGTACCTTAATGACACCCCTGGCAGATTCTATGACTTGACTACTACAGTGCCGTTCAATCTGGCTTAAAACATCAATCTCATATTTGGTTCAAAACTCTCTTCCTTGCCCAATATAAGCTAGACTTACCCAGGAGGAGACTGGTTGTCTTTCCCAATCATGTTCCCACTCTGGTGCCCTGAAGGGCAGGTGGATCTGGGTCATGTGCTTGGGCCAGTTCTTGGGAAGGGGTTGGGAAGAGGGATGAGACAGTCAAAGCTCTCCTCACATAGCTAGCTGCCACTCATTAGGGAGGCATCCCTGAAATCCACTGCTGTGGTTCAGTTTTGTTCTGCTCCTGGTGTGGCCTCTGATGAAGTCCAGAAAGGTGCACAGGCTCCTAATGCACACTGTTCAGTTGTACCCCGGATACCTCCTTAGCATCAGCACAGTTGATACTGGAGAGGAGACTGGAAATGATGCTTGATTTTGTTGTTGTTGTTATTGTTCTGAGAAGCAAGGACAGCTTATAATCAGAACACTCTTTTTCCCCACAGTGCCTGCTGAATAAACTTCCAGGGAGGATGTGTAATAGAGCTCAGTGTGGCTGAAGCAGATCACAGACCAGAAGGCCAGATGCTACTCAAAGGGCTTCTGGATCTCAAGTACTTTAAAGAGAGAGACAATCCAGGGGCGCCTGGGCGGCTCAGTCGTTAAGCGTCTGCCTTCGGCTCGGGTCATGGTCCCAGGGTCCTGGGATCGAGCCCCACATCGGGCTCCCTGCTCGGTGGGAAGCCTGCTTCTCACTCTCCCACTCCCCCTGCTTGTGTTCCCTCTCTCACTGTGTCTCTCTCTGTCAAATAAATAAATAAAATCTTAAAAATAATAATAATAAAATAAAGAGAGAGACAATCCAAAATAACATTTATTGAATATCTACTAAAGCAAGGTACTTACACCTAAAGCTAGGTACACATTATCTATTCTATGTGATAAGGATTATTCCATTTAACAGATGAGGAAAGTGAAGGTAAAAGGAATGAAATCAATTGCCATTTTTTCTGAGGGCCCTGCTTCTTACATACAAATTTCTACACTGACCCAGAAATCTAGTTAAGATTTCAGAGAGGCAATATTACCAAAGTTGTATTTTGGACATTTAAGATAAAGCTGTGGATGGTAATATGAATTATTTATGATACAAATATACAGCTTTACTTGGTATCAATTCATCACAAGTATAAAGGCCATAAAACATCCTTTTTTAAGATTTATTTATTTATTTGAGAGAGAGTGAGCAGGAGGAGGGGGAGAGGAAGGGGAAGAGAGCAGATTCCCCACTGAGCGTGGAGCCCAACATGAGATCACGACCCGAGCTGAAACCAAGAGTCGGACACTCAACCAACTGAGCCACCAAGCACCGCAAGGCCATAAAATATCTTAATTTTTACCATCCCTATAGTCTTTTTCTCCTCAGCTTTCATGTATTTGTTTCTTTTAAATTCTAGTATAATAAACGTACAGTGTTGTATTAGTTTCAGGTGTACAATATACTGATCCAAGAATTCTATACATTACTCAGTGCTCATCACAATAGGTATACTCTTAATCCCCCTCACCTATATTACCCATCCCCCCCCTCCCCTCTGGTAACCTCCAGTTTGTTCTCTTAATTTAAGAGTCTGTTTTTTTTCGCTTGTCTCTTCTTTTCTTTGGTCATTTGTTTTGTTTCGTAAATTCCACATATGAGTGAAATCCTCTGGTATTTGTCTTTCTCTGACTGACTTATTTCACTTAGCATTATACCCTCTAGATCCATCCATGTTGTTGCAAACGGCAAGATTTCATTCCTCTTTAATGGCTGAATAATATTCTATTACATACAACCGTATCACTTCTTCTTTACCTATTCGCCTATGGGTGGACACTTAGGTTGCTTCCATATCTTGACTACTACATAATGCTGCTATAAACAAAGGGGTGCATATATCTTTTTGAATTGGTGTTTTCATATTCTTTGGATAAATACCCAGTAGTGGAATTACTGGATCATAGGGTAATTCTATTTTTAATTTTTTGAGGAACCTCCATACTGTTTTCCAGAGCGGCTGCACCAGTTTGCATTCCCACCAACAGTGCAAGAGGGTTCCTTTTTCTCCACATCCTCATCAACACTTGTTGTTTCTTATCTATCCTTATAGTCTTTTCACTACAGAGAACTAAAGAAAAGGATCATCTTATTGATAGTAAGTTCAGTAGGCACTTTTTCTATCCTTTTAAAATGTGTCTTCTCCATACACACGCATTAATTGAGATTAATTGAGCAAGCTTTTTCATTACTGATTTGCATATTCCGTTGAATAACAGTAAGTTTTAGGGCAACTCTTGCAAGAGCTACTGAGGGAAGCATGTCTTAATGGTTTCTCTAAGATTTGCTAATGGTTTTTTTTATTTCCTTTGATCTCAGATCCAAGTGGTGAAACTAGCACTGTGTGTTTTATACACTCATCTCATGTATAGAAACTGGGGCCAAGGGCACAATTAGAAGTTTGCAATGGACACAATAATCCCAATTCATCTTTCTTTTTCTTTTTGGCAAGAAGATAATTCACTGAAAATTAAAAATTTTCTTTTTAGGGCGCCTGGGTGGCTCAGTTGGTTAAGCGACTGCCTTCGGCTCAGGTCATGATCCTGGAGTCCCGGGATCGAGTCCCACGTCGGGCTCCCTGCTCGGCGGGGAGTCTGCTTCTCCCTCTGCCCTTCCCCCCTCTCATGTGCTCTCTCTCTCAAATAAATAAATAAAATCTTTAAAAAAATTTTTTTTCTTTTTAAATCCTTAAATAAATCACTTTTCCAAAGCTCTTGCACTTGGTCACTTGCCTGCCATCTATCAGCCACCACGTATTCAATTATAAATAAATACGTATAAAAAGCGTCTGTACCAAGCAGTGCTAGAATACTGTGGTCACCAAGGCAGACAAAGTGTTTTCTTTCATGATGCTTAGGTCTTACCTAGGGAAACAGACAATAATCAGATCAATAATATAATTTCAGATGATGTGATATGAGGACAATAAGACTAAGTGCCGTGAAACAGAGTGAATGGAAGAGGGCATTTGTTATTAAATAGGACAGTCATGGAGGACCACATTTGATTGAAACCTGAATGATGAGGAGGTGGCCACTCAAAGATTTGAGAAAAGAGCCCCTCAAACCAAGGAACTAGCAGGTGCAAGGGCCTGGGAATTATTTGGCAATTTTAATGTTTTAGATACTGAGAATATGAGTCTTCTCTCCATCACCCCCCACCCTCACTGACGAGAACCCAACAGCAAGTACAGTGTAAGATGGGAAGATTTTGTTTAACTTCTGGAAGTTAAAAGAATTGGTAGGAAATAAGCAGGAGTCAGGAAGAAAGTAAACGTGAATTGAAGCCCAAATTGTAGCCCATGCCTACTGAGAAGCTTTTCTGTAACGAAGGTGAATTCTAGGATTTGATTTAGTTTTGTTGATTCAGTGACATTATTAACTAGCAAGGAATCCACCCTAAGTCACTGTTCCTTGCTTAATGCATCCCTTTATTTATAACTAAATGTTTCTTGAAGTAGAAAACAGCCACTTTGGGACGTCTGACTGGCTCATTTGGTTAAGCATCTGCCTTCAGCTCAGGTCATGATCCAAGGGTCCTGGGATCAAGCCCCACGTCGTCGGGCTCTCTGCTCAGCAGGGATCCTGCTTCTCCCTCTCCCTCTGCTGCTCCACCTGCTTGTGTTCTCTCTCTCTCTCTCAAATAAATAAATAAATAAAATCTTAAAAAAAAAAGAAAACAGCCACTTTGCTCTCTGTATTTATGCTCAACAGAGATCTTATAGTATATGACTTTCTTATATTTGTGGTAAACTCCTTTTAACCATGCACCAAGGCAATAAAAATAGTTTTCATGTGATTATGTCTTTGGAAATCTGGCACAAAATGTGATTTCACTTAGTGAGTCTGGTGTGGCAGCTGTAAATTGCCACATTCCAGCATAATGCTTCAATATTGTATTTTCAGTGTGGCTGAGTTGCTGGTTTTTTCTGGCTTTGACTGCATTTTCCACAGAGAAGCTGGCACTCAGACAAATCCCCTGAGACATCCTCACAAAGAGGTGCTGACAGATCTCTGTCGCTCAGAGGATCTAACTGGGCAGCGTTCCATCCAGACAGGCTGGGCATGAGCATGGGTGTCTGTGTCTGCTGGCCTATGGGAGGGGCTTCTCATTTTGTCTCGCCAACAGTCAAAAGACATAGAGAGCCCCTTGGGATGGGAGTTCTGCCCTGGGGCCAACATGCTCTGGTATGAAGGCACTAGACCAGTTTAATAGGGCAAAGAGTCTTATGCAAGGAAGCCCAAAATAATGTTGCAGGCTAGAGAATCAAATTTCTCTCCACAGTATATGGGTGGGTCATTGAGTCAGTGCTTAATAAATAATTGGTAGAGAGTGCTCAGCACTCTCCTTGATGCTTGTGATGTATGGATGAATACCTAATTCAAGAAACTCACCCTAACTTGGTTGGGGAAATAGCCTGTAGCTGCCAAACCTTTTTTGTCACCCCACCCCAACCCTAAGACTGCTTATAACTCATTCAGTTTTCAACTAGTTTTTATCAAGTATTTCAGTGCCAGGCACTGTGGTCTGTCTAAGAGGTACAGAAATGAACAAGACAGATTTTTCTAGGATTAGTATCATACACACAGAAGTGTTATAAAGGTTATCTTCAGGGACTAGAATTAGATTGAGATATGGACAAGGACCCTTAATTTTTCCTTTTGAACTGTATTATTTGAACTTTTTGTGACAAGCTTTTGGCCATGATACTTTTCTGTATCTCAACAAAAATCTTCTGAGCCTCTATTTGTGCCACTCTTCTGAGCTCTGAGAACACAGCAATGAATGAAGCAGAATAAGTCCCCTGTCCTCGTGAAACTTCCATTCCAACTGGGGAAGCAACACAACACAAAACAAAACAAAACAAAATCCACACAAACATGCCATACAATATAGTGATGATTGATGACATGTCTTATGGAAAAAAAATACTTTTTAGAAATAAAAAGTTATTCTGATATGTTCAGATACTCTTGACTCTTTAGAGGCCTGGATTCTTTACTGGCTTAGGCAAATGGCACTGAGGGAAATGGGCCAGAGGGCCAAGCCTCGAAGCCTAGAACCATTTGGACTCATTCTGCACTCTCTCCACCCAGCACAAATGAAAAGGCAGTCTGAGCTGCCTGCATTCTTTGGGCAGAATAGTGATGTCAGTTCAGAGACTTTGACCTGGCTGGTTGCTCTTGACCGGAGCCCAGGCCTTTCTCCACCCAGTCTGGGGACAGAACTCACTGCTGTGCCAGTATTCGAAGGTGCTGACCCTGCCTACCTCACATTCATTGTCTGCTTCTTCTTTCCAGCTTCACCAGCTGGTTTCCAGGGAGCTGATCCCACTGGCTTCTGGCTTGCCCTGTCTGACAGCTGCCTGAACACTGGGACTTAAAAATTAGTTCTAAATGCCTGAGTCTAGTCACCACATTCCAATCTATTTTTAGGACTCCTTCTTTGGGCTCCCTGAGAAACCACTCTTCTTTTTGTTTCTAAACTGCTTCCATTCCCAGTTCAGACTGAGGTCTCCTCACCTGGTAATGCAAAGCTTGAGGGGTTCGAGTTCCGGCTCACAGCCAAGGAGAAGATGCTGTTTTCACTAAATTCCTCTAGCCAAAGAAGAGGTAAGACTTGATATGATAGCAAGTTTTTTAAATTTAATTAATTAATTAATTAATTAATTAATTAATTTTAAAAGATTTTATTTATTTATTTGACAGAGAGAGATGGAACACAAGCAGGGGGAGTGGGAGAGGGAGAAGCAAGCTTCCCGCTGAGCAGGGAGCCCGAAGCGGGGCTCAATCCCAGAAGCCTGGGATCATGACGTGAGCCGAAGGCCAGATGCTTAACAACTGAGCCACCCAGGCGCCCCGATATAATAGTAAGTTAAAGAAACACAGCCAAAATTGTATGCACACTGACATTACAAACATTTAAAAATCATTTTTATTTCCAGCATGAAAGTAACACAAGCTTATTGCAAAAGCTTTGGGAAAATACAAATAATTTATGCTTTAATAGATTATTATTTTTTTTTGATCTGTTCTCATGCTCAGAAGTTTGTTGTTATTAGTTAAATATATTATTCATGCACACAGGACAAAATTGAAATATTAAATTTCACTGTTCCTTGCCATCCGGTTCTTTTCCCTGAAGGGAACTGTTCATAATATTCTTTTTTTTTTTTTTTAAAGATTTTATTTATTTATTTGACAGAGAGAGACACAGCAAGAGAGGGAATACAAGCAGGGGGAGTAGAAGAGGGAGAAGCAGGCTTCCCGCCTAGCAGGGAGCCCCGATGCGGGGCTCGATCCCAGGACCTGGAATCATGACCTGATCCGAAGGCAGACACTTAACAACTGAGCCACCCAGGTGCCCCCATTATATTCTTTTATAATCCCTTTATTTCTGTAAAATCTGTAGTAATGTTCTACTTTCTTCCCTTATTTTAGTATATATATAAATTTTATACTCACTCTATACTTCAGTCGACCTAGGTAAAGTTGGCCAATTTTGTTGATCTTTTTAAAGAACCAGCTTTTGGGGGGCACCTGGGTGGCTCAGTTGGTTAAGCATCTGCCTTCGGCTCAGGTCATGATCCCCGGGTCCTGGGATCGAGCCCCACATCAGTCTCCCTGCTCGGCGGGAAGCCTGCTTCTCCCTCTCCCACTCCCTCTGCTTGTGTTCCTGCTCTCGTGCTCTCTCTCTCTCTGTCAAATAAATAAATAAAATCTTAAAAAAACAACAAAAGAACCAGCTTTTGTTTTTGTTGATTTTGCTTATATTGTTTTCCTGTTATCTATTGTTTCTATCCCCACTCCATTATTCTCTTCCTACTACTAGCTGTGGGTTCAGTTTGCTCTTCTTTTTCTAGTTCCTTAAGGTGTAGAATTAGGTTATTAATTTACTCTGCCACTTTTTTTTTAAAGATTTTATTTATTTATTTGACAGAGAGAGACACAGCGAGAGAGGGAACATAAGCAGGGGGAGTGGGAGAGGGAGAAGCAGGCTTCCGCTGAGCAGGGAGCCTGATGCAGGGCTCGATCCCAGGACCCTGAGATCATGACCTGAGCCAAAGGCAGACGCTTAATGATGGAGCCAGCCAGGCACCCCTTTCTGCCACTCTTTCTAATATATATATGTATATATTATTTTTACTTTATTAAAATAATTATCCTATAGTGCGGCGCCTGGCTGGCTCAGTTGGTAGAGCGTGCGACTCTTTATCTCAGGGTTGTGAGTTTGAGCCCCCACATTGGGCACGGAGCCTACTTAAAACTAAAAAAAAAAAAAATTATCCTACAGTATAATTGAGTTTTTGCAGTGTTGTTCTATGAATTTTAACAAAGATACAGATTCACATAACCAACGTCACAATCAGGATCTACTTGTTTTGTTAATGACTGAGAGATGAGTGATGAAACCTTCAACTATAATTGTGATTTGTATTTATTTCTTTCAGAATTGTTACCAGCAGTTGTTGATATGATAGGTAAAGTTACTTTTTCCTTTTGTAGTTAATCATATTTTATTATATCTTGAGACTATATATTCTATTTTCATCAAAATTTTAATTTATTCATTTTTATTGATATAATTTCATAATTTCATATTTTATCCAATGAGCAATATGGTCTGTTAATATCATTATTTATTTTGCAGCTCACATTATACCCGAATTCGTCATTGGAGCCCCTTCAAGCTTGCTCTTAAATCCTTTTACTATGTCCCTGTCATTCTTTGAGCACTTCCTTGCTTCTTGCACAAGATGTTGCAGTCTTCTCTTGTATTTTTCCATGCCCCAACCTTGTAATCAGCCATTTCTCCAAGAATATTACTTAGAACCAAGATCTTGACACTAAGTAAATTTGTTTTGGGGGTGTCATTGCCCCCAGGCTCTTTTATTTTTTATTTTATCTTTTTTTAAAGTAAACTCTATGCCCAGCATGGGGCTTAAACTCACGACCCCAAGATCAAAAATCGTATGCTCTACCGACTGAGCCAGTCAGGCACTCTTGCAACCAGACCTTTTTAGTGGTCATACTCATTTACATTTATATTCATTCCTACATTGATCCATCATCTATTGATCTATCCATCTATAATCTATTTTTGTTTTGAAAACCATGATTTCACACTGATACTTCCAATTTCAATCCAACATTATGGGTTTCATTCCACTTTTCTTCCTTTCCATGTTTCTAACTCTACTGGTGGTAAGAAAATCCAGGCTTCGGGTGCCTGGGTGGCTCAGTCGGTTAAGCATCTGCCTTTGGCTCAGGTCATGATCCCAGAGTCCCAGAATCAAGTCCCAGGTTGGGCTCCCTGCTCAGCGGGAGTCTGCTTCTCCCTCTGCCCTTCACCCTGTTCATGCTTTCTCTCACTTTCAAATAAATAAATAAAATCTTTTAAAAAAGAAAGAAAATCCAGGCTTCTATGATCCCTAATATTGTCACTTTTTTTTCTTTTTCTACCAATCTACTGGTTTGTAACCAATCCCTTATTCTGTACCCCTCTCTCTCCTGTGTGGATGCCCACCTCATCTCACTTGAACTCCAACCAACACCTTGTACTAGGTCATCCTGCATGGATGCACTTTCACTCAGTTTTGCCTCTGACTCCTGCCTGGTACCAGGCTAGTGCCATCATTGCCTCCTGCGGGGAAACTCTCCTCATCCTCCTTTGGCTTTAAGCTGCCCCTTCTGGGGGATACACTTGTCACCTGATGAGCAGAGTTAATATATCAGGCCTGAGACTGCTATCCTTAAAAGAGCCTGCTTGCAAGGTTGGCCCATGGCTAGTGTCTGGTAAGCTGGATTTCAGGAGGGTTTCACCATTGCCATACTGATAAGCGTGGCTCACTATGTACAAACCGTTTGTATAAATGGCGTGGTTTATACTGAACAACTGCTTTCCTTGTGCTTATCTGGAATCCTGGGTAGGCACAGAGTGCCTATGTGACCAACTTCCACAAAAACTTTGGGCACTGAGTCTCTAATAAGCTTCCCCGGTAGACATTTCATACACGTTGTCACAATTTGTTGCTGGAAGAATTAAGCATGTTCTCTATGATTCCACTGGGAGAGAGAACTCTCAGAAGCTTGTGCCTAGTTTCCTTTGGGCTTGGCCCCATGTGCCTGTCCCTTTGCTGATTTTGGTTCATATAATTTTGCTGTAATAAATCCTAGCCATGAGTATGACTGTGCTGAGTCCTTCTAGTTAATCATTGAAAATGGGGGTGGTCTTGGGGACCTCTGACACACCTGGCTTGGGCTCTGAAACACCACAGTGGGCTGCCTTTCTGTAAAGACACTCTCTTCACTTGCCTGGGTTTTAAACCTCTATGCCAAACCAGCTTCCTCATTCTGTCTGGGCTCTGACACCCTCTGCCAGTCCACCCGACTTCAAGGACACTGTCCTCATACCACTTGTTTCTAGTGATTTCAGCTATTGTGATTATAGCTGCTGTGAATATTTGTGTTAAAGTATTTTTGTGGACATTTATTTTCAGTTCTGATGGGTGAATACCTAAGAGTGTCATTGAGGGGTCATAAGGTAGGTATTTATTTAGTTTTATAAGAAGTTGCCTAAACTTTTCCAAAGTGGTTGTACCATTGAACACTCCCACCAATAATGTATGATTGCCAATTACCTTCTAAAAATTATATAATGGGGAAAAAGTTCTTTTCTAGTTACCTGTGTTTACCATTAGGGGCACTCTCCATTCCTCTGTAGATCTGCGTTCCCTTCTGCCATCATTTTCCTTCAACATTTATGTTCCAAGTCAGCTGATGACAAATCTTAATAGTTTTCGTTTATCTGAAATATCCTTTATATTTTAAGATATTTCCACTGGATTTAAAATTTCAGTCCACAGTTTTGTTTTTATTTTCTTTAAGCATTTTATTTTTTTATTATTTTTTAAAGATTTTATTTATTTGACAGAGAGAGAGACAACGAGAGAGGGAACACAAGCAGGAGGAGTGGGAGAAGGAGAAGCCGGCTTCCCACCTAGCAGGGAGCCTGATGTGGGACTTGATCTCAGGAGCCTGGGATCATGACCCGAGCCGAAGGCAGACGCTTAACAACTGAGCCACCCAGTCGCTCTTCTTTAAGCACTTTAAAGAAATTTGTTCCATTTTCTTCTTACTTGCATTATGTTTTATGTTTTATAAGAAGCCCATGTTAATTTTTATGCTGTTCCCCTGAATGAAATGTGTCTTTTCTCCCAACCCCCCTCTGGCAGATTTTCTGTTTATCTTTGGCTGTATCAATATGATACACCTGTGTTTTTCTTTGTGTGTATCCCATTGGAGTTCAATGAACTTTTTGATCTTTGGGGTTATTTTTTTCAACAAATCTATACAAATTTTGGCCATTATTTCTTAAAGTACTTCAGACCTTATTTTTTTCTTCTTTCTTTCAAAAGTTCTAATTAGGCTTATGTTAGACTCAGCCTTTTTCTTTCTGTGCTATAGTTTGAAGAGATTCTTTTGCCCTGCCTTTAAGGTCACTGTTTTTTTCTTGTATGGTGTCTGGTCTGATGTTAAATCAATCTAATGATTTTTTTCATATCAGATATTGCATTTTTTAGTTCCAGAATTTTTATTTTGCTCTGTTTTATGGGTTACATTTCTTAATTGATATTTCTCATTTGTTCCCTTATTATGCTCATGGTTTCCTTTAAGTCCTTGAACATTTAATGAAAGCTTTTAAAAGGAGTCATTTCTGGGTCTCTATTTTTTGGGGGGGTCTCTATTGATTAATTTTTCTTCTGATTATGGGTCACCTTTTCCTGTTTTGACTATCTAGTAATTTTATTTATTTGAAATTTTTATTTTATTTTTTATTATTTTTAAAAGATTTTATTTATTCATTTGACAGAGAGAGACACAGCGAGAGAGGGAACACAAGCAGGGGGAGTGGGAGAGGGAGAAGCAGTCTTCCCGCTGAGCAGAGAGCCTAATGTGGGGCTCGATCCCAGGACCCTGGGATCGTGACCGGAGCCGAAGGCAGACGCTTAACCACTGAGCCACCCAGGCGCCCCTATCTAAAAAATTTTTAAAAATATATATATTTAGGCGGCACCTGGGTGGCTCAGTCGTTGAGCGTCTGCCTTCAGGTCAGGTCATGATCCCGGGGTCCTGGGATCGAGCCCTGCATTGGGCTCCCTGCTGGGCGGGAAGCCTGCTTCTCCCTCTCCCACTCCCCCTGCTTGTGTTCCCTCTCTCGCTGTGTCTCTCTCTGTCAAATAAATAAAATCTTTTAAATATATATATATGTATATATATATTTATTTATTTGAGAGAGAGTATGAACAGGGGAAGGGGCAGAGGAGAGGGAGAGAGAATCTCAAGCAGACTCCCCATTGAGTGTGGGACCTGCTGTGGGGCTCCATCTCATAACTCTGAGATCATGACCTGAGCCGAAATCAAGAGTTAGAAGCTTAATAGACTGAGCCACCCAGGCACCTGAATGTTTAGTAATTTTAGATTATAGGCTGAACATGGTGGATTCCATGCTATAGAATTTGATTTTCTTTTTATTTATTTAGTAAATATATTTTTTCAAGATTTATTTATCTTAGAGAGAGGGAGAGAGAGATTGGAGGGAGGGGCAGAGGGAGAAAGAGAGAGAATCTTCAAGCAGACTCTGTGCTGAGTGTGGAGCCAGACTCGGGGTTCTATCCCAGGACCCTGAAATCATGACCTGAAACGAAATTGAAAGTCAGTGGCTTAAAGGATTGAGCCAGCCAGGCGCTCCTATCTTCTTTTTAAATTAATTTAATATAATTTATTTGTTTGTCATAAAGAGACAGAGAGCGAGCACAAGCAAGGGGAGCGGCAGGCAGAGGGAGAAGCAGGCTCCCCAACAGACAAGGAGCCTGATGCGGGACTTGATCCAAGGACCTGGGATCATGACCTGAATCAAAGGCAGATGCTAAACCAACTGAGCCACCCAGGTGTCCCAGAGCATGTGACTCTTGACCTCAGGGTCATGAGTTCAAGCCCCACTTTGGGCAAGAAGCCTACTTAAAAAAACAAAAACAAACAACTCAGTAAACTCTATGTTGTTTATTATTGTTTTGTACAGATTTTCTTTTGGGTGTGTGACAAAGTGCTATATTCTAAGGGTTGCACGAGGGTAAAATCAGAGGCTTCCCTGTTGGTTATACTAAGCAAGGTCTTTTTGCTCAAGGTAACAAAAACATTTTTTCTATTTTATCTTCCAGTACTTTCATAGTTTTGTTCATTAAATTCAAAGCTTTAAAATCGTTTGATAGGGGCACCTGGGTGGCTCAGTCAGTTGTGTCCAACTCTTGGTTTTGGCTCAGGTCATGAGCTCAGGGTTGTGAGCTCTAGCTCTATGTCGGACTCCGCACTCACCGAGGAGTCTGCTTGGGATTCTCTCCCTCTGCTGCTCCCCAACCCTGCTTATGCACACACTCTTTCTCTCTAAAGTAAATAAATAAATCTTAAAAAAAATAAATTTGATAATTAATTTTGTATATAGTATGACAGGTATCTGACTTTTAAAAAATTGGTTAAATATCCCAGTACCATTTGTTGAATAATCTCTCTCTCTTTTAAGATTTTATTTTTAAGTAATCTCCACACCCAATGCAGGGGTCAAACTCACAACCCTAAGATCAAGAGTCTCATGGTCCACTGAGTGAGCCAGCCAGGTGCCCCTGAGTAATCTTTTTTTTTTTCCTGACTTAAAATGCTTCCTTTAGCATATACTAATCCTTGTAATTATATGTTTATTTGATTTCATTTATTTACTTTTTTCCTGCCCCCGTATACCCTTGTTTTAATTACTATAGCTTTATAATATTTTTTATATCTGCTGGTGCAGGTCTACCATCTTCAGTCTTTCTTTTTTCAAAAAAGTATCAATATTTTCACCATCAGACTTTGTTTAATCTCTCCTGAGCAACAGACTTGTACATTTAATTATCTAGTGATAATTGGAGAGTTTTCATGTATCTCAAAAGCATTCATTGTGTAAAAACATATTGAAAAAGGCACTGTGCTGGATCACCGAAGGGTGGTCATAGTCCGGTGGCAGATAAGTAAACAATTAGAAAATAATTAGATAATTGCTAAAATAGAGGAAGTCCAGGAGAGGAAGTACCTATCAGGACTGGTATCCTTAGAGAAACTCTTCAAAGATAAGCAGTAATTGATCATAGGGAAACACTGGGGAGAAGACATTTAAGGCAGAGGGATAACTTATGCAAGGGCACAGTAGCACAAGTGAATATGGTATGTTCAGGATACATGTAGTTCAGAATGGTTTCTTTTATTCACTGATGTGTTTATTCATGTTGGATTCCGAGTCAGCTAGACCATTTGAGCTTGTTTCAGATCATGAATGGCTTCAAGATTACCTCTTAGAGACTACTCTAGCAGTAATACGGAAAATAGCTTAGAGGCAAATGAGAAGAGATATCATGAGATCTCAATGAAGTGGGTAAGGAGATGGAGATCTGACTAGACCAAGAGTCTGACTGGATGTGAGTGTGAAAGACAAGGAGGAATTCATTCATTCATTCATTCATTCATTCATTCATTCAACAAGTTGAGGGGTGTCTGGGTGGCTCAGTTAAGTGTCTGACTCTTGATTTCGGCTCAGGTCACAACCTCAGGGTTGTGAGATTGCACCCCATGTCAGGCTGGATTTGGAGCCTGTTGAAGATTCTTTCTTCTTCTCCCTCTGCCCCTCCCCCACTCCCTCCCTCCCTCTCTCAAAAACAAAACAAAACAAAACAAAAACAAAAAAACAAGTTGAATTTAATGAATGTAAAATGAGAATTCTTGGGTTTCTGGCTTGAGCAAAAGGGGAGCTGATGGTATCATCTCCCAAGATTGTGAATATAGAGAGTGGATAAAGTTTGGGAGGTGAGATATTGATTTCAGATTTGGATGTTCTGAGTTTGAAGTGTTTGTGTGTGCTACGCCCTGGTATAAATAAGCTTTATATGTATCATTCTGGTGTTAGAGATAAACATTTATTTGTCCTCTATGCATGCATTAGTGGTTGCTGAAGTCATGGCCAAGATTGCCTAGAAAAAGTTTGTAGACTGAGAAAGAGAGTGACTATCTTGGGGGAAATAACCAGCATTTAAGAGGTGGGAAAAAGAATTACCTCCCAGAGTCTACTAAATAGAGTTGTCATGGAAACCGTGAAGGAGGAAGCAGTTAATGTATTAAGCAATGCAGAGAGGTGGCAAATGACTAAAAACTAACCACTGAATCCAGTGAAAAGAAACCCACTGGTGACCATTAATGAGAGCAGTTTTAGCTGAGAAAAGGTGGAAGAAGTCAGGAAGTGAGAAAATTTAGACAGAGGGTATCCAAAACAAAATTCAGCACCTTTCCTTCCAATCTGACTCCTCCTCCTCTAGTCTCTTAGGCACAAATATTCCCCTCAGCCTCCTAAATCAGAAACTCTCTAAACACTAGTCTCTTCCCTCTTACTTAGTATCCTTGTCTAATTAGGGCATGACCCTAGGTTCTACTTCCTTAACATTTCTAATATTCCAGAAGGATAAATCCCAAATATCATGATTATCTATGGATGACAGTAAATGATTTTTGTTTTTCTGATAGCTTGCGTTTTGATTTTTCTGGAATGACTATGTATTTACTAATGTAATCATAATAAAAGTTTAAAAGTAGTTTTTCTCATACATCATCTTATATCTGATGTCAGATCTTTGTTTCCTGTCCATTACCCTGGGTCAGGCCAGGTTTATAATAATTTCTTACCTTCCTTCTGCTACAGGGGCACTCCTCAATTCTATCACTGAGAAGTCAGAATAAATTTTGTAAATACAAATCCTAGTATGTCCCTCTCCAGTCAATGACCAGGTATCTTTGAGGATTAAGTTCAAACTTCTAGCATTTTGTGACAAGTCCTTTGTCTTATCTTCCTCATCTCATTTCTTTCCATTCTCATACTCTGTTTCCATTTTTCTTTTTTTAAGATTTTATTTATTTATTTGACGGAGAGAGACAGAGTGAGAGAGGGAACACAAGCAGGGGGAGTGGGAGAGGCAGAAGCAGGCTTGCTGCGGAGCAGGGAGCCCGATGCAGGGCTCAATCCCAGGACTCTGGGATCATGACCTGAGCCGAAGACAGACGCTTAACGACTGAGCCACCCAGGCGCCCCTCCACTTCTTTTTCTTTCTTTTTTTTTTTAAAGATTATTTATTTATTTATTTGAGAGAGAGAGAATGAGAGACAGAGAGCATGAGAGGGAGGAGGGTCAGAGGGAGAAGCAGACTCCCCGCTGAGCAGGGAGCCCGATGCGGGACTCGATCCTGGGACTCCAGGATCATGACCTGAGCCGAAGGCAGTCGCTTAACCAACTGAGCCACCCAGGCGCCCCCTTCCACTTATTTTTCAAAGATTAGCAGTAGCTTCTAGGCTTTGCAAAGGTTTCCTTCCCCTTTGTTAATTCCTACTCATCCTTTAAATCAGTTTAAGAATCATTCTACCTAGGAGACCTTCACGCAACCCACTCTAATTTAGATACTCCTCTCAATTGCTATTGCATTCTATGTACCTCTCAGTCAGTGTTATCATATTGTATTAATGAGGTTGTTCATCTTTTCCTAATTTGTTGGCTATTTAATTTTTTCTTCTGTGAACTATTCATATCCTTTATTCGTTTTTCTGTTGAGTTGTGCTTTTCTTATTGATTTGTAGTAATTCTTTAAAAATTTTTTTAAAATTAATTAATCTCTGCACCCAACGTGGGGCTGGAACTCATGATCCCAAAATCAAGAGTCACATACATACTCTACCAACTGAGTCAGCCAGAAGCCCAGTTTGTAGTAATTCTTATATATGTGGCAATATCTTTACTGTCTATTCCTAGGTTTGGAAGGTTTTTTTTGTTGTTGTTGTTGTTATACTTACTTTTTTTTTTTTTATGTAGTAAAATATATCAAATGTTTAAAAGTACTTTTGTTTTACTGAAGACTTTCTCTATCCTGGTGGGGTGTCTGGCTAGCTCAGTTGGTGGAGCATGTGACTTTTCATGGGGTCCTGAGTTTGAGCCCCAAGTTGGGCACAGAGTATACATTAAAAAAATAAAAACAAAAGACTTTATCCTAAAAATATAAATTTACATGCTTACATAATATTTTTGTTTTTTATACTTCTTTGATTTTATTTTTGAATAAGTATTGCCCACATTATTAGTCTTTTCATAAATATCACTTCCTATGGTTGAAAATTTAGTAGTGAATTTACTGAATGCCTACTTAAGGTGTTGGCACTCTGTCAGCTGCTGGGGGATACAATGGTGAACAAAAAGATCCTACCTTAGTAGAGCTCACATTGTAGAGGTGGCAGACAATGAACAAGTAAACAAAGAATCCAAATAATTACTGCTTTTAATGACGACCGTGAAGTTAATAAAATGGGGAGCTACCTATTCGAGCGATCCCTGAAGGTCTTAATATAAGTAGGCAGAGGTTGTGTACATAAAACAGTTCCCTTGAATAATCTCTCATAATTTACTCAACCATTCTTTAGGTGTTGGGTTTTATAATTTACCATTATACTAATAAATAATGCTGTTAGGAATAACTCCCTCTGTATTCTCATTTCCATGGAACAGTTTCCTAGAAATGTAATTACTGGATAGGAACACAGTATTTTTATAGACTGCCAAGTTGCTTTCAAGAGGGAATTCCAATACACTCACCAATGAGTAAGTTAAATACTGCTCCGAGATTTCAGAGTGGAAAAAGTTAACAGTCAAAAACGGCACATTTGGGCTGAGCAAAAGGAAAAGCTAATGAGCTGACCTGGGCTTACTAGTGAGGGGCGGCAGGGTGATGAACAGGCAAAGTTTCTAAACCCATTTCTGCCACCCTGTGACCTTCACAGGTTATAGCTCCTCTCTGAGCCTTAACTTTCCTTAAACTCGGTACGTTCGACTCAGGCTGTATATTTTCCAACATCTTCAGATCAGACATCACCTAGACCCACCAGAGCGAAGACAGCAGCTTGAGTAACTGTTGAAGTTGAATCAGCATTCGCCGCGAAACGCCAACTAATCACTCGCGGGCACTTCCGGCGGCCGGGACAAAGGATTTGAAGTCTCAGGGACCGCACTTCCGGATAATTAAAGCTGCGCTTTAGACGCCTGCGTGCTGCGCATTAGACGCCTGCGTCCTGCGCCACACCAAGGGACTCCGGTGCCGCGACTGCGCATGCTCCCTGCAGTCGCGAGGAGGGGCGGGACAGTGAATGGGGAGGGCCGGGACCCTGACTTGTCTCGCGGTTACTGGGCGAGCGTGAGCGCGCGAGGCTTGGGGGCGGTGCGGGGCGGAGCCTAGTCTGAGTGGGCGCTGTAGGTTTCAGCGGAGCGTCACTGTGCTCGCGGGGCTGAGGTCGTCTCAGGTGAGGTGGTCGCCCCGGAAGTGGCTGTGGCTGTGGCCCCTGGGTGTCGTAAGGAGCCTGCGGCAGAATTGTTGTTAAGGGGGGCGGCATCACCCCTCTTCCTCCACCTTCCCTGCAGCAGCCATGGCGAAAGGCAGAGTCTCTGAACGATCGCAGACGGGGACACTCCACACGACCCCTGTGGGGGACAGCGCAGCGGGGACGCGGGGTGTCACGGCGCAGAGCAGCGGAGACCACCTGAAGGGTGAGTAGAACCGGAACCAGAGCTGGGGCTGGCCCAGAGGCGGGAGTGTGCTGGAGGAGCTTCGGGGTGGAAAAGACCTCAGTTGGCCCCGGGGATTTGCGAGGGGAAGGGGCCCTGCTGGCACCCAGGGGCGCGGGAGCAGAGAGGGTGGTGGACCTGGGCTTGAGCTGCTGCCCATCACAAGGCCGGACACCTAGGAGGTGCGTCGTAAATGCTGTTGTAGTTGAATTCAATAAAAGAACTAATGACACTGGCTCGTTTGAAGCTCAGAGTGGATGTAAGGTTGACAATATTGAAGCTAGACAGAACTGGAAGGAACTTCAGCACTCCTGCTTTATTTTTACCGCTGAGGAAACTGAGGCCCAGGGTGGATATGGAACTTGCATAAAGTCACAAAGCCAGATTAGTCAAGTAGTAGTTAAGAGCAAGGATTTAACTATGTACCGGTGCCACTTCCAAGTGGCAGGAACACTCTGGTGTGAGTCCCTGCTGTACCATTTATGACTTTGGACTTGTTATCTTTCAAAACTCAGCGTCTGAACTGTACGGTGGGGATGACAAAGATGCTAGTAATAATAGTGTCTGCTTAGCTTAACATGTGCATTATACAAAATAATTAATGTAAAGCGTTTATTGTAATGGCTTATATGAAGTGGAGGCTAAATAAATATTAGCCATTACTATTGTAACTGAGAGCTCTCATTCTCAAGCTTTTTTGCATTACACCATTCTGCCATTTTTCGGGACTTTAAATATTATTTTAAAAGAAAGTAAAAAAAAAAAGAAGAGGGCACCTGGGCGGCTCAGTCGGTTAAGCGTCTGCCTTCAGCTCAGGTCATGATCCCAGGGTCCTGGGATCGAGCCCCACGTCGGGCTCCTTGCTCAGCGGGGAGCCTGCTTCTCCTTCTCCCCCTGCCTGCCTCTCTGCCTACTTGTGCTTTCTCTCTCTGTCAAATAAATAAAATCTTAAAAATAAATAAACAAATAAAAGAAAGTATACCTGGAAACTAAATACTTTTATTACATCTTAGCATAGAGTTTCTCATTGCTTTTCAACAGTGGAAATGATTAAACTTTTAAAATGCTTTTTAAAAGCCCATAAACTTGAAGAGATCCTAACAAATGTCCATTAAGTTGTCTTCAGCTTACACTGATGTGTTCCACCACTAGTGATGGGTAAGGAGAGGGTCTTTTAAGATTGTCTAGCAACATTGTAAGTATAGTCAACAATAAAGTATTACACACTTAAAAGCATGTATTTATATATATGAAGATCGTATGTTTAAAATTCAGCTGAAATTTAAAATAGAATAAATTTTTTAAAGAGTGTCCTGCAGAAAATGGTATTTTATTTTCAAATAATTTAAAATGTCTCCAGTCTAATTTGGCTTTTTAAGCTTTATAGTATTTGGGTATTTCTCCATCTTATAGACAGTAGGGCCAAATAGCTTTGCGCAGTGGCGGTATCCTAGCCAATGAGGTTTATCTGAGGTGCGATTATTGCTAATTGAAAACTTTTCCCAGTAGGGTCAAATAACTCAAAAACTCAGAAATGAATTGTCTAAGTATAAATCCACTCTAAATTAAAGGAACATTGTTTTGAAGATGCTGCTATGGAGAGTGACAATAATCCAAGGGTTTTCAGAAAAAGTATTTTCCAGGGGAGCCTGGGTGGCTCAGTTGTTAAGAGTCTGCCTTCAGCTCAGTCATGATCCCAGGGTCCTAGGACCGAGCCCCGCATCGGGCTCCCTGCTCGGTGGGAAGTGTGCTTCTCCCTCCCCAACTTCCCCTGCTTGTGTTCCCTCTCTTGCTGTGTGTCTCTGTCAAATAAATAAATTAAAAAAAAAATCTTAATAAATAAATAAATAAATAAGTAAGTAAAATCTTTTGGGAAAAAAAAGTATTTTCCAGATAGGACATCCCTAAAGATTGTCATTTGGTTTGTGGTAGCATCAATTGTTTATTACTGATTTTTGTTGTTGTTTTATAACCTAAAGCTATTTAGAAAATAAAACCTTGACACTTCCAAAGTGCTTTTATAATTGTTTATTTTATTTTATCATTAGGATGACACATTCAGGACAATTTTTTTTTAAAGATTTATTTACTTGAGAGAGAAAGAGAGTGGCAGAGAGGGGCAGAGGGAGAGATAGTCTCAAGTGAGCTCCACGGAGAACCTGACATGGGGCTTGATCTCATGACCTGAGATCACGACCTGAGCCGAAACCAAGAGTCTGATGCTTAACTGACTGTGCCATTTTTTTTTTTAAAGAAAATTATTTATTTATGAGAGAGAGAAATAGAGCATGTGGGAGCGGAGGTGGGAGGGCAGAGGGAGAGAGAGAATCCCAAACAGACTCCTTGCTGAGTGTGGAGCCCCACATGAGGCTCAATCCCAGCACCCTGAGACCATGACCCAAGCTGAAACCAAGAGTCGGATGCTCAACCGACTGAGCCACCCAGTTGCCCCTGTCAAATGACTTCTGTAGACTACAAATCTATAGGAAGATAGAAGGAGATGTGAAGGCATGCCTTCATGGAGCAGTAGGGTTTGGATTGTTAGAAGGTAAGGGGATTCTGGGGGGCGGGAACATTAAGCTGGAAGTTTAATGTCAATAAAGAGATTAATTTGTTGGGAGTGGAGGATTTCTGTTTTTGTAGGAGATAAGGTTGGCCATGGTCAAAATGGTGTTGGTACACAGGGATTTAAGTGCTATGCAGAGGAACTTTTTTGATCCATCTTGTTAATTAGTGATTCCCAGTGTTTTCTTTTTCTTCTCTGCCTCTCTGTTTTTGTCTCTGTCTCTGTCTCTCTCTTTTTTTTTTTTTAAGATTTTATTTATTTGACAGAGAGAGACACAGCGAGAGAGGGAACACAAGCAGGGGGAGTGCGAGAGGGAGAAGCAGGCTTCCCGCCGAGCAGGGAGCCTGATGCGGGGCTTGATCCCAGAACCCTGGGATCATGACCTGAGCCGAAGGCAGACGCTTAATGGCTGAGCCACCCAGGCGCCCCTCTGTCTCTCTTTAATTAGTGTTAGGAATTTATTTTCTGGGCAAAAGATTTTGTAGATCCCTTATGTGATAAGAGTTTGGTTACTGGTGTTAATCAGCTGGTGATGTGATGTCATTAGTAACTACTTAGCAGCCAATATTCTGGATTACAATAAACAATTTTTGTTAATTGCAGGTGGTATTTAGCTTGGCATTCAAAAAGATTACAGGTTTTGGAGAAGAGATAAAAATTTAGTAATGGGATGCCTGGGTGGCTCAATTGGTTAAGCGTCTGCCTTCTGCTCAGGTCATGATCCCAGGGTCCTGGGATCGAGTCCTGCATCGGGCTCCTTGCTCAGCGGAGAGCCTGCTTCTTCTGCCTGCTACCCCCCCTGCTTATGCACGCGTATGCTCTCTCTCTCTCTGACAAATAAATAAAATCTTAAAAAAAAAAATTTAGTAACTCTTGATTGAGAAATACATAGTAATAGAATGTTCTATAAATTCCATGACACTTTTTTTTTTTTTAAGATTTTATTTATTTATTTGACAGAGAGAGATACAGAGAGAGAGGGAACACAAATGGGGAGTGGGAGAGGGAGAAGCGGGCTTTCCGCAGAGCAGGGAGCCCGATGTGGGACTCGATCCCAGGATCCTGGGATCACGACCTGAGCCGAAGGCAGACGCTTAACGACTGAGCCACCCAGCCGCCCAATTCCATGACACCTTAAATGAATTTGTATTTTTTTAACTGACACACCTACCTAACTTTGACAAATAGTTGTCATTGTGTGTATGTTTGAAGTATTTTACATGCTACATGCAGTGTTTTGTACATTTAGTGGGTCCCTTGCTATGACTGTAGTCTCTCGTCTCACATCTTAGCCTTATAGACTGAGGACCACTGTGAAGACTTGAGCAAGGCAATAACACTGAAAGTCTAATTCTTGAATGATGAGGAATGACAAGAAACAAGACAAGAGGTAGAAGCACTTAAGAGGCTTTTGATCTAATCTATCTGCAAGGGTGCCTGGACCGGGGTATTTATTTTCTTCTCTGTTATTTGTCCTGGCTGATCTATGTATTAGCAAGTCATAGAAGTTTCCCATTTTGATTTAAGAGAACTCTGGGATGCCTTGCTGGCTCAGTCAGGAGAGCATGCGACTCTTGATGATCTTGGGGTCGTGAGTTTGAACCCTACATTGGGCATAGAGATTACTAAAAAAGAAAAACTTTAAAAAAGAGAGAGAACTCGTAGGGCTGTGCTTTTCTTTTCTTTTCTTTTCTTTTTAAAGATTTTATTTATTTGACAGAGAGAGACACAGCGAGAGAGGGAACACAAGCAGGGGGAGTGCGAGAGGGAGAAGCAGGCTTCCCGCAGAGCAGGGAGCCCGATGTGGGGCTCGATCCCAGGACCCTGGGACCATGACCTGAGCCGAAGGCAGACACTTAATGACTGAGCCACCCAGGCGCCCCTGTGCTTTTCAATATATAGAGGTCATCATCCTTGTTAGCAGTGTGAAATCAATTTGATGGGTAATGATGAGATATTTTTAAAAATGGAAGAGAAAATAGAGTGCTTTGCATGTAGTAAGGCATAAGTGTTTTTTGAATTTTATTTTTTAGTTCTATTGATTTTGTGTGTACCAGTTCATGATATAAAGTTGCTTATTGTGGTTGCAGCCAAAAATGTTTGAGAAACATTATCTTAAAGTTGGTTTTACTGCTTTTAGAAGACAATATTGTTCAAACTTGGATAATAAACCCCTCTCAGATGTCTGTTCTTGATCCTGCCTTGCTCATTTGGTTCAATACATATTCTCTGAGCATCTGGTATGAGCAAGGTACTGACTTAGAGGAAGGAGGAAGCTCTTACTGATAACTGGGAACTAAGACTAAAACTGACAACTAGACATCAACCAAGGTATTAGTGCAATTTATTGATGCCAGTCTCAACCCAAATATTATGTATCAGGATTCTTGTGTTTATCATCAATAGAAAATACAGTTGAAACCCTTGCTGAAAGGAAGTTGATTGATTTATATAACTAAAAAATTGAGAGATTAAGTGGGATTCACTGGCTTCAGTCTGGAACAGTGGCCCAGTGATATCAGGATCTGATTTCTTTCACATCTTTAATGTCAGCTTTACCTTAAGGTTGATTTCTCTTGAAGGTCCAGGTAAATTAAATGCTTCCTTGATAACTTTGAGAATCTTTTTCCTAGCACTACCAATAGAAGTCTAGATATTCATTCTGATTAGAGTGTCTCAGATAATGCTTGTCCTTGAACCTATCACTGTTATCAAATTGGCTCAACCTGATTCATGTTAGACACCTAAATAGGAATAGGAATGAGGCTAAGTTAGTTTTCCCAAAGTCATAGATCTCTATGATGGATCACTCATGGTTTTTCTCTTTGTGCTCAGCCATCTTAGTGAAGAAGTGAACTTGTAGCACTGATTTTGGGTTTGATTAGATTTAAGAAAAGGGTAAGGATTCCACTCAAAGGTGCTGCTTCAGATGATACACTGTGGAATCCGGGCTGGGCGTGGAAGGAAGAAAAGTGAGGGGCCCACAGAAGGGAGAAAATGGAGGGAGTAAGCTCAGGAAGAGAATAAAGGTGATCGAGGAATGGCATATTGGGATTTAAAATGTCCAAGGTAGAGCAGTCTCAGGGGATGTGAGAACTTAGTTTATCATTGGAAGTAGGTGGCTAAAGTTGAGTAGAAATGAAGGTCTAAGAATTTTGAGGCTGGGTGGATCATCTGAATGGATGATGACTCTTTTAGGATTAGGAAGAAGTTTACTATAAGCTTGATCTCAGCCTTCAGTGAATGGAGGGGGGGAAGCATGTGAAAGTGGTTAGGTGAGAGTGAGGGTGTGTGGATTGAATGGCAGCACAGTTATAGGGCATAAGCCTTAGAGAATGAGCCTTTATACAAAATTGGCAATGGTGTTTCTTCTACCTACAAACATGCTTTCTCTCTCTGTGTGGTCTTAATAGTTATTTGTATTTTATAGTTATCTTAGTTATTTGAATTTATACTTGATGATACTACCATTTTTTATTTTTAATAATAAAAAAATTCTTAAGCCCTTGAAATAAAATTTACTTCCAAAAATATTGTAGTAGATTCTTGTGACCATGAAAACTTGTTAGAGTCCCTGTAATGAGATGGGTCTTTTGCTTCTTCATGGTAGGATCAAGTAGGTTGAGAAAACACAGTGTTGAGAACTAGTAGACCTGATCAGCTGTAAGAGTCACTCCTAAGATCTTGCAGATTTAGGAAGATTTTGCTTTTCATGTTTTTTTTTTTTTTAAGATTTTATTTGTCAGAGAGAGAGCGAGCACAAGCAGGGGGAGTGGCAGCCAGAGGGAGAAGGTGTCTCCTCGCTTAGCGAGGAGCCTGATGCAGGACTTGATCCCAGGATCATGACCTGAACCAAAGGCAGACGCTTAACCAACTGAGCCACCCAGGCCCACCAGATTTTGCTTTTCAAAAGGGTTTTTTTTTTTTTTTTTGTAAAAGATTTTATTTATTTGACAGAGAGACACAGCGAAAGAGGGAACACAAGGGGAGTGGGAGAGGGAGAAGCAGGCTTCCCGCGGAGCAGGGAGCCCGATGCGGGGCTCGATCCCAGGACCCTGAGATCATGACCTGAGCCGCAGGCAGACGCTTAACAGCTGAGCCACCCAGGCGCCCCTCAGAAGGTTTTGATATGAAAATAATAAGAGAAATAGGGAGCTACTATAGGGCCATTAAAGTTATGATTTTTCAGAAAGGATAATGCATATTAGGAGTTAGAGAAAAGGTGCTCTTAAGAGGAAGAATTGAAGATACAGGGTGAATGGAAAAGAGACAGTTCTTGGAGCAAAATCTGAAAGGAAATATGTTAGCATTTAATGCAAAGATAAGGGACAAGGGAAGATAATTTGGGGAACAGATCTTGAGGTAGAGATTGGGGAGCTCACTAAAGTGTGGAAGCAGTGTCATTGTTTGAGAATAGATGAAGATAGAATTAAAGGCTTGAAGAGACTTGAAATAGCCTTTTTAGAGATTGCTGTGAAAGGATTATTGTTTGCCAGTGGTAACCAGTAATTGAACATGGAAAAGCATGTGAACTTGTTGGCGAAGAGAACGTTATGTTGACTTTCTCTAACAGTACCTTTAGCCTGGAGGAGGTTGGAAAGCAGATAATGGGATGATTCAGATTGGGAATTACTATGATGGAAGATTTGAAGGTTAATGAATATATAAAGTACTGTTGTGGGTAGCTCTAAATGCTAAATGACGTACATCTAATGCAACCGGGAGGAGGCACATTATAAATATGCATGCTATACAATTAGATGTAGAATTATCATTAAACAATATTTTCAACTTTTATCTGTTTAGAACTCTAAATCAATTACATGCTAGTCTCTGGACTTAATAGAATTATACTCAAGAAAAATTGTTGACTCATAATAGCTAATACCCCCTAGTTAGCAGTCAGCAGTTAGTGTGAAAGAAAGGAGAGCTTCAGTATTGAATGTCACTGTGTTTTTTGCATTCTTATCAGTTGTCTTCTATGTTACTATTGAACACAATGCTTGAAAGTTTGCCTAATTTGAAAACATGCAGGAAATAGGTATCAGGTTAAACCTGGCAGTTAATTTTATTCAAATGTCTATATATTTCATCATCCAACTGTAAGACAACAAGTAGCAGTCAGAAAAATGTGTACTCAGGGAACACTCAGGGTGGTTTCTGTAGTCCAGTTAAATGTTGCCTGATACCTTTCTTCCCTGTGACCCTTTACTTAGGACTGGTAAGTTAATAACGGGAAGAAAAATATTATAGTTTAATTTTAGAGCTAACACGCTAAATGTCTTATTTAATTTTTTTTTTTAAAGACTTTATTTATTTATTTGAGACAGAATGAGAGGGAGGAGGGTCAGAGGGAGAAGCAGACTCCCTGCCGAGCAGGGAGCCCAATGCGGGACTCGATCCCGGGACTCCAGGATCATGACCTGAGCCGAAGGCAGTCGCTTAACCGACTGAGCCACCCAGGCGCCCCTGTCTTATTTAATTTTTTTAAAGATTTTATTTTTAAGTAATCTCTATGCTCAGTGTGGGGCTCAAACTCACAACCCTGAGATCAAGAGTTGCACGTTCTACCAACTGAGCCAGCCAGGCGCCCCTGATTTTTAATTTAAGAGAATGATATAACCTATTGAAATCTTTAAAAATGTATTTAGCTACAGTATGGGTTAGAAGGCTGTAAACTCTTCTTATCTTTCAGTCTTCAACCAAATTTCTACCTGCTCTGTGAATCTTGTCTCCATTACTCCAGCCTAGTAATCTTGCTTTTCTATATACTCAAAACCCCTTTGTGCCATTCTTTGGGAATGTAGCTAATGTTGGTATCAGCTTCTTAAAAGCAGAGACTGAGCAGAACATTTTGTACATAATAGATGCTCAGCAGGTGGTCCTAAGCAACTCTACATTTGAGTGCATACCTTGCAGAGGAGAAATCCTCAAGAAAAGTACCAAGGAAGGGGTGGGGTGGTGGTGGTGGGGAATCAGCCCTTTATTCTTAGCAGTAATTCTTGTGTCCACAAATATCTTCCGGATGAAAAACGAAAAAGCAGTGGTTTTGAAGAGTTTAAAAGATGCCCATAATATTAAATTATTTGTATCAGTCCGTTTTGTACTCTGGACTTGATTCAAGCAAGGAAGTAAGTGAAAAGTGAAGGCTGAGCAAGTAATTCCAGGTAGATTTAAAATGAACATGCCTTGGGCTCCTGGGTGGCTCGGTTGGTTGGACAACTGCCTTCGGCTCAGGTCATGATTCTGGAGTCCTGGGATCGAGTCCCGCATCGGGCTCCCTGCTCGGCGGGGAGTCTGCTTCTCCCTCTGACCCTCCCCCCCTCTCATGCTCTCTCTCTCCCATTCTCTCTCTCAGATAAGTAAATAAATTCTTTAAAAAAAAAAATGAACATGCCTTTAAGAAGTAGCAGGCTGCTGGAAAAATTGTACAGGCTGTATATGTGTTAACATGTCTTTGCTTTGATATCAGCCCATAGAAAACTATGCCCAGGGGCGCCTGGGTGGCTCAGTCATTAAGTGTTAAGCGTCTGCCTTTGGCTCAGGTCATGATCCCAGAGTCCTGGGATCCAGTTCCGCTTCGCTTCTCCCTCTCCCTCTGCTGCTCCCCCTGCTTGTGCTTTCTCTCACTCTCTCTCTCGTTCTCTTATCGAATAAATAAATAACATCTTTAAAAAAAAAAAAAAACTATGCCCCAAACCTTAATGTTTATATATTACTCTTACTCCTTTTCTGGTAGATTACTTCTTTATTTAATAAAGTAGGAACATAACATTTTAGCCTTGTGAGAAGTTTGTGTTTCAATAGATTTTGCTATTTAAAACTATATTTTTGGTTGAATTAGTTTTAGTGCACACTGATATTTTTGTGACTTTTAGCTGATTACTCTTTTCTTTTTAGGGTAAGTAGATATGATTTCTTAAATTCTCAAGACATGCATTGAATTAGGTATCATAACCAGGGCAAAGATATGAACAATTAGGCATTTGTTATCATAAGATTCTGCAGAGACCTTTTCATATTTGAAAACCACCTCAGATGTTTAAAGTCTCTGTTTAATTTTCTGTGCTGCAAAAAAGCATATATATAAATATATTAGTGGATTAATGAACTGGAATATTCAGTGGCAGTCATGCCTGGTTTATTACTCCATTGAAGGTATCTTTTATATTACTTTATGATCCTATTCCTTCCTTCCTGCAGTAAATTTCAGAAGTATGAAATGAGCAAGTAAGTTTCTATTTGTGACCTGGTTTTTGAAGAAAAGTCCTCTTTTAGATTCAGATGATAACAAAGTAAAGTAATGTTTAGATTACAGAAAATTGGAAAAGATAAAATTTTTTAAATTTAGTGTTCACAAAATACTAGAACTTAATAAACCTAATATTGTCTTTCAGAAAGTCTGCTTTAATGACCAGGTAAGAATAATTTATATCTAGTATATCAAGCACTAACCTAAGCAACTTGTATTTCCACAGAAATTATGAGTTGATTATAAATGGATATTAAAGGGCTTTAGAGATATACTTTATGCTATTCGGTTGCTTAGGATTTAATTTTTTTTAATAGATAGTGCAACCTCCTTAGGGCTTCTGTTTACTTACCTATGAGATAGGTAAATTGGGCCATATTGTTTCCTCTTAAGCTTTAATGTACATGCAGATTACCTGGGTATCTTATTAAAATGCAGATTCTGATTTAGTAGTTCTGGGATGTTGGCCTGAGAATCTGCATTTCTCACAAGCTCCCTGGTGATGCTGAATGATGTAACTCACACAGTACACCTTGAGTAGCATGGAGCTAGTTGGTTTCTCTTGCTCCATGTTCAACATAGAATTGAGCAAAATCTTACTAATTCAGTTGTAAAATATATAAAACTACCATAATGAGACAAGGGATGAAATGAAGTTTATCTTTTAATTAGTTAAGGCTTTTTGGTTGAAAGGAGCAGAAATAAGTTTAAACCAGCTCCAGTAAAAAAGAGAATATAGAATAAAGAATATAAGAGACAATCTCACTGGCATTCATGAGCAAGAAATGAAATATAGCCAGGCTTCAAGGAAAGTGAGAAAGTTAGAAATGAACCAGTTTCTCCGGGTTTATGTTTCAATCTCCCCTCTTATATTTTCTGGTACATGTCTTTGGCTTTCCATGTTGTTATCTGTGGCCTTCACTGCTTGACCTTTCAGCCTCAAGACCTACTACCTCTTGACAACAGCATCTCTTGGTTTTAGTTCAAATTTTCAAGAGAAAATTTGGTCAGCCAATAATGAAGTGTTTCTACTTGACTTAGGTCTCCAACCTTGGGCAAGTTAGCCTTCTGTGTTTGGGAGGGTAAAGGGTTGGAATCATACTGTAATAGGGCCAATGAGATTAGCCCCTTTGGGGGGAAGGGGAACATGGGAAAGTTTCCCAGAGAAAGAGGGTGTTAGTAGAACAGTCAGTGACACCTGTCTAATATACCTTTATAAATGTGAAGAAGGATTTGTGAAATTAATGAATAAATACAGGCATTTGATTAGGATACTTCATAAAAGTGTGTATAAAAGTTACATAGACAGTAGTTAGGGGACAGGCATAGTGGTAGATCCATCCATTTAGTTTTCAGAGAACTAAAAATAATTCTTACTATAGCATTCATATATTTTTTTTAATCCCCTGAGTATTATCAGTAACGGGATAATGGCAAATGTAGGCAATAAAACTTGAGCCACCCACTTCTGCCTTTTCCCCAGTGAGCACTACTAAGGTATCTTAGCCTCCCCACTATTTAACGCTTCCTGGTAAAAACAGCCTTGCTCATTCTTCTGCTTGCTGTCTCCTGGATCTCATTCCATACTTTTATCTTGCATGTAATTTTTTAGATAACACTAAGATTATCTTGTGAGGGAATGTAAACAAATTCTGCCATTCTTGGGGTCTCAGAGAGCCACCGAAAACATTTGAGACTCAACTATATTCTGAAGCTCTCAGTGTAAAAAAAAAAAAGCATAACATTCACCGGTTGTATTAGTCAATCTCTGGATCCTTATGACAGTTGAAGTAATTGCCATATTACCTCATTTTTCCTAAGAGGCCATTCTGTCTATGCTGTCAGCTCCCAGTATAGGTAAACAATTTTGAAAGTCAGTGATAATATTTATTCCCCTTTGGCATATCAACAAATCAATGCTTCAAATTATGGTGTTCTGTTTTTTCATGCTTTTGAAATGGATATATCCCCCCAAAAGTAATAGGCCTGGTTAATAAATGTCAAATACAATAGTAGTTAAAATTTTCTATTAAAACAGTGTTTCGGACAAAAGTGTGAACAGTTTTTTGGGGGAGGAAAGCCTTTAAGGAAATTATTTGCTGACTTGGAATACTGTCTTTTTAAAATATTTATCTTAATTATAGCCTTTTTTTTTTCCCCTTTCAGAAAAAGCCTGTGCAGAAGCTGGGTCAGCAAGAATGTCACTTCTTATATTGGTGTCCATTTTCTTATCTGCAGCTTTTGTTATGTTTTTGGTATATAAAAATTTTCCTCAGCTTAGTGAGTAAGTATACAGAAAGAAACTGAAAAATGCCTAGACATTTATCAATAAAAATGGGTTAAAAGTTAAACTAATCTTAAGCAACAGAACTGTCATGGTGATTGTATATCAGCTCTCATGGTTTGTAGCAAGTCCATATTGACACTGCTATTTAAACACTCCTTTCCAAATTTGCGTCTTGATTTTATCTGCGGGGGTTTCCTAGCACTGCTCCTCTAGTTAAAGCCTCATTTTTCAAATGGCTTTCAAATTTTTTTAAAAAAATAGAACCACATTAAGAAATACGTTTTTATATCATGATCGTGCATGCATGTGCCTGTCCCCTCTCCCCTGCTCACTTGCATACATGTATACATATAAAATTAAGTTAAAGTTTCATGCAACAGGTCTTGTTCTCTGATATTTTCTAAATTATTCTATTTAATTTATTTTTTAATGCCAGTAGTGACGAAGCAAACTTCTTTTAAAATTCATGAAAGATACTGACCTGCGGTTTGAAAACCATTGATGCTCTTCTCTGCCTTCCTCCCCTTTTCCGTCCATGTTTTCTCCCTTCCTTCTTGTGGTCAGTTTCTGTCTGCTTCTACTCATCCATTTCCATCCCCATCACATCTGTCTCTCCTAGCTCTTTTTCTTTTCCCCGTGTTATGAAAATGATATGGTCTGAATAGGTAGTTTTCACAGTGAAATGGACTTTGTATAAACCTTGTATATCTTATCTACTGTATGTCCAGAATTTCTTAGCCCAAACCTTGGGGTGAAATGTGTTTCAGAATTTAGAATTTTTCCATTTTGGAAAGACTACATGGAATAAATGTTATGTAGTACCTCCAGCAAGATCTGGGGCAGCATCCTGTAATCAAATATATTAATATTTTTGCATAGAAATGGGCATAATAAAAGACTATATGAATAATTATGTAAGTGTGGGTCAACTTTTGCTGACAGAGTATGAAGAACTTTTGGTTTTCAGAGGTTTTTGAATTTTAGGGAAGAAATTATGGACCTGAAACATACTTTAAGAAGGCAAAATATCCCAGGGCTGTTTATTTTTTTTAATTATTTTTATTTTTTTCCCAGGGCTGTTTAAACAGTAATACCACCCTTGTGTAATCATAGATTTCCGAAGGACTACTAAAATGTAGTTAGATTTTCAACACAGGGCCAGACTGGGGTGGTAATGGGTAACTGTGAAATGTGATTTCAAGGTGTTCGGAAGTTCCTGTTTTCCTCTTAACTTCCTTTTATTAACAATTCCTTATGCTTGAAATTTTATAGTTAAACTTATTTTTATTTTAGTGCTTTGATTTCTTACATCAGTGTAAATGCCTTTGGGAGGCTAACCTGTTCTACTGATAGGTTAATATTAGTATGATTGAATTTTAGATCCTTTCTGGTTTTGATCAAGGAGGAGGAGGTAAAGAGCTGACTGAAAGAGGGCAAGAATATAGAGTATAGATTGAGATTGTCTTTGCTCTCAGTCTGCTCTAAGAATGATAACATGACTTGTATATAAGTATGCTATTATAAACCTGTTATGTTCTGCTTATTTCTGTGTGTGTGTGCGGGTACATACATACGTGCACACCCCTATAATGAGTTTTTTAGTTTTTAAATTTAAAAATGAGAAAACACATTTTAGTTTACTTGCTATCTTTATAGAACAGAGGCAGCAGTCTGTCATTGTTCTGCAAATCAGTTGAATTTTATCATGTAAACAAATGGGCACAATATACATTAAACAGAGAGGTAAATTATCTGAGGCTTTTATAAGCAAGAAATCATTCAGTTCCAAATATAAAGTAAAATTAATAGAAAAGAAAAAATGTTTCTGTTTTTATCTTAACTTTGAGCTGGGATATTCCAGAAAAGATGTGAACTGTAAATCACCAAAAATTTTACTTAATTTTAATTTTAATTAATTATTGACCTTAGGTTATCATGAGGATTACCCAAAATGATGTTAAATATGTTTTAAATATGCTAATATCAGTAGTTCACTTCTTAATTCAAAATTTATACCAGTGTTGGAGCAAATGCTTTTAACCTAATTTAGTTTGGGTCATCCTGAACTTTCATATATAGATTGCAGGTCTCATGAAATCATAATAAAGCATTAAAAACAAATAATTTATAAACTTTTGAACTTAAAACTTACAAATTTATGGTTAATATTCAAGCATCAAATCATTTTGGATAAAACTTCATGTTTTGAACTTTGATTTTGATATTAATTATCTTGGCAAATTTCTGCTTTAAAATTTTTCACTTTAATTTTATTTCTTTAGAGAAGAAAGAGTGAATATGAAGGTTCCCAGAGATATGGATGATGCCAAGGCCCTAGGAAAAGTTTTATCCAAATATAAGGACACCTTTTATGTACAAGTACTTGTAGCTTATTTTGCTACATATATTTTGTATCCTTTTAACTGAAAAAAAAAAGTTTTCTAGTTTTATTCAAGAAAGAAGTTTTAAAAGTACTGTATAGTTATGCATAACTTTTTTCTTTTAAAAATTGTTAATGCAGTGTAATATTTAGTAAAATATAGAAAAATTAAAATGGGAAACATTCTCACCTTAAACCTATCTCAACTCAGTTATTATTTCTGAATATTTATTACCAGTTCTTCTGTATTCTGCTTATTTCACTTATAAACATTTTCCTTTCCTCTGTATTATTCAAGATAATTATTTTATTTATCTCTTTAATTTATTATTGTATTAGTTAATTGATTAATTTAGTTTAGTTATTTTGAATTAATAGTCACCACAGCATAATTTAAAAAAATGTTCCCTTAGGTTTGAAGATATAATTTGTATTTAATTTTTTACTTTTCTACTTGTCATGTTATGAATCTTCTTGTTCATGATTTTTTTCTTCCATTTAATGATTTCTTTGTAAAAAGATCTTAAGAGGATAATTAGTCAATTAAAAGGATATGAATTTTAAAATAATTATTGGTATGTATTCGTTTTATAGAAATATATGTTGTATTAACTAGTCAGGAAAATAGCTTTAGCTTTATTCTTCCTGCATATTTTCAAACGGCTTATGCTACTGGTGATTAATCTTCTAATTTATGGGCTTTAACTTTAATCCGATTTTTTGTATTTTTTATTTTAATCCAGCTTATTTTCAAATCTTCTCAGTTAATGAAAGACATTATCGGGGTGACTGGGTGGCTCAGTCGGTTAAGTGTCTGCCTTCAGCTCAGGTCATGATCCCAGGGTTCTGGGATCAAGCCCCATGTTGGGCTCCTGGCTCAGCTGAGAGCCTGCTTCTTCCTCTCCCTCTGCCACTCCCCCTGCTGGTGCTTTCCTCCCCTCCCCCCCCCCCCCCCCCCCCCCGGTCAAATAAATAAAATCTTAAAAAAAAAATTATCTCTTGATTTTGTAAAGGTAATCATTATCCCTTTTAAACCACCATTTTTATTTTTATTAAAGATTATTTATTTGAGAGAGCGCTCATGGGGGGGGGAGCAGAGGGAGAAAGGTAGAGAATCTCTTAAGCAGACTCCCTGCTGAGTGCGGAGCCAGGCGCAGGGCTTGATCTCATGACCCTGAGATCATGACCTGAGCTGAAATCCAATCAAAGGCTTAACTGAGCTACCCAAGCATCCCCCCCAACCAGCATTTATTTTTAAAAGTTAAATTAGTTACTTTGTGAATTCTCTCAAACTATTTTTTTTTCTTTTTTCTCTCAAACTATTTCTATTTTGGCTTCCTCTTTTATTTCCTGAATTGCTTTTGGTTATTGAACTTCTCAATTAAAACTTTTTCTCCTAAAATTCAGTAGCATTTTCTTTTCTTGGATTTATATTAGATTAGATGCTATATACTTAACATATATATATGTTTCTATATTTGCCTCCTTATACAAATGTTTTGAGTATATACTTAAGCATGCTGGACCAGTTATTCCCAGCATAAGCAATTTGTTACGGGTACATTTACAAAATCTTTTGCTGACGATATAAACATTACTCCTTCATCCATCTAGTGAGAATACATTTTTATTTAGGTAGTGTGCTGTATGTAGGAACTTTGTCATTTATTTATTGTGAGAAAAAATCCAATTAGGGAAAATTTAGAGAACGAATCATTATTATGCACTTATCTTTCAACAAGTTATTTGGCAGCTATTTGTAAAGTAATTTAATAATATATAAACTTTTAAGAAATCCATAACTGCTGCCTTTTCCTACTAATTCTATTTTAGAACCTATCTGGGAAAACCATAGTGTTAGACTTAAAGTTATTTTGCCTTTGTACACTGTAACCATGAATTAAAATATTTTCCTCAGGTAAGATAAAAAGTTTGTTCATTTTTTTCATTTGACTTTTATAAGGTTTTTGGGAACAAGGCATATAGTTTCTCTTTACTTTGGAAAGTCATTTTGTTTTGCCCTATTTTGCCTCTCAGCTTTTGGGTTATTAATTATATGCTAAGTAGAAATCTAGTGTTTTTGAGCGTTCAAAAGGAGAACAACTACTAGAGCAATGGGGAATTATGGGTAGAGACATGGCACAGTTTCATTCTAGTTGGAGTAAGTCTAGAGCAGAGCTTTTAAGCACAGGGCATGGTTAAGAAGTGATTGGGCATCCAGTTTAGTTGGAGTTTAGGGTATGAGAAGGGGAGGATAGAGAAATAAGTTTAGGAGGATAGGCTAGACACTGCACTCTGTAGAGGACTTTGAGTACCAGACTAAGGAATTTAGAATATTCATTTGGTATTGGGTAGTCATTGAGGACTTTAAGTAACTTAAAAAGTTTCTTTTATTATGGAAAATTTAAAATGTACACAAAAGTAGAGAAAATCATAATGAACTCCTATGTACCCATCATCCAGCTTCAACAGTTATCAATATTATGCCAGTTTTGTTCTTGTTGGTTACCTTTCTTTGGCTTTGTATTTTTGGCCTTTTGAAAAAAAGAGAATAGGTAGAGGACCATATTTAGGTTGGGAAAGGAAGAAAATATTTGCTTTTATTTAGGACATGCAGAATTTTAAATATTCAGTTAGAAGGATCCATACCCAATGTTAGTCCATAGGGGACTGGTTGAATAAACCATGGTAAATCTAAACACTAGAGTGGACTCTGTAGCTATTAAAAGAATGAGAAAGGTCTCTCTATGCCATTAAGGCATCATTACCCCCAGGCTATATCCTTAAATGAAAAGAGCAAAAAGCAGAATAGTAAGTTTGTATGCTGTGTTTTATCTATAGGAGTACACACATACACATGCAGATACTTTGTGTTTTTTTTTAAAGAAAGGGTATTTTTTTTTTTTAAAGATTTAATTTATTTATTGACAGAGAGATAGAAAGAGAGTACAAGCAGGGGGAGCCGCAGGCAGAGGGAGAGGGAGAAGCAGGCTCCCCGCTGAGCAAGGAGCCCGATGTGGGGCTCTATTCCAGGACCCTGGGATCACGACCTGAGCTGAAGGCAGACGCTTAACCTACTGAGCTACCCAGGCCCCCCGAGAAAGAGTATCTTTAAAAGCCAATAACAGGGGGCACCTGGGTGGCTCAGATGGTTAAGCGTCTGCCTTCGGCTCAGGTCATGATCCCAGGGTCCTGGGATCGAGCCCCGCATCGGGCTCCCTGCTCAACGGGGAGCCTGCTTCTCCCTCTCCCTCTGCCTCTCTCCCTGCTCATGCTCTCTCTCTCTCTCTCTATCTGTGTCTCAAATGAATAAATAAAATCTTTAAAAAAAAAATAGACACAGCTTCATAGCATTAAAAAAAAAAAAGCCAATAACAGTGTTTACTTATGGGGAGAGAATGTGATACAGGGATGGAGGTGAAATTTCTCTAGATGTACTTCATTGCGTAGATTTGACTTTAGAACCAGGTAAATATTCTACATAATTTTGAAACCAATTAAATTAGAATGAAAAAAGAAACAGGAAAAAAATCATTATTTTTGGCTAGGAGGAAGTGTCCGTAGAGTGGTGCATAGGTAAGTCAGGTTGCAAGGGGACAAGGAAAAAATCTTCTGTGAGGAAGTGAAGATGAGATGCAGTAGCTGGATATAATACCTTGGTCAAGGAGAGCCTAGGTTTTCTTGAGATCATAGGCATCTGAGCAGTTTCCTACAGAAGGGATCCTGTAGAAGAGCAAGAAGCTGAAGATAAGCCAGGAAGAAGACAGAGGAGATTGAGATGAAAACGTGAATAAAGTGGGAACTAGATGAAAAGAAGAGTGGGAGAATGAGTGAAGATAGAAATTTTAAAGAAGGGTAGATGTTGAGGGAATTCGCTTAGTCTGACTGACTTGTAAGTTAATCGTGTGAGGGGTTTTAAAAAGGTGACGGGGGTGGGCGGGGCTCCACACCAAAACTGGGAACAAGAGGGAAGTAGTAAACAACATAATTCTGTTTTAAAAATAAGATTTGTGATTTTTACTATATTTTGTAACCCCTATCCTTTTTAAAATCAGTAGTGAATTGAGGTAGATGTTTATAAGTTAAATTAGAACAAGTAATTATTAAACCCTATATGTACCTAGATTTCCATGGAAATCATGTTTCCTGAACACATTTAGGAGTAAATGGAATGCATTAGAGAGCATATTTATAAGATTACTGGAGACCTTTGTTCTATTTTTTTTTTTTTTCTTTTGTTCTTTTCTTTTGTCAGACTGCCCAGTTCTTTATCTGGTACATGTCGGATATTTGTCTTGGTTTTTCTTTTAGTAACACACTCTTATTAGCATTGTATTTATGATAGTGCTAGCAAATGGTCAGTTTAGAGTTAAAGGCATTATAACTGAGTTGTAGGTTTTTTAAACTTTTAGATATAATTTTACTTTATTAATACTGAGATATGGATATAATCTTATTAATATAACTTCTATATTGATGCTTTTTTTCCTGAAATGTTTGATTTGTCTTTTAAAAATTCCATTTTATTATGTTTTAATCCTTAACTTAGAAGTTAACAGCTTGCAAACATTTGCTATCCCGGGCTCTATATTTCTCAGTATACTCTCAGGGTTTCTTTATCCCTTTCCGCTAGCCTTATTTCTTGTTTGTTTGGTAAGTATATAAAATGAATTTGGGAGACTAGAAAAAAAGTAGCTTTTGATAGAATGATGAGGGAGAAGGATGGCATCTAGTCCCACCAGTATATGTAAGCATAAACTCATTAGTTTTAAGAGGTGATTAATGTTAAAGTAATATCTTTTAAGTCCTCCCATAAGCAGATGTTGTAGTTTGTTTTTTTCCTAGAACAGGGGCATCACAGACTTAATTGCATTTATAGGCTCTGTTTTAGCCTTTCCTTCCTATTGTGTTTTGTAATTCAAATAGTCTAGGAGTGTTGGTGGGCACAATGAGTTAAGTCCAGGGCTGGAAGTGGTATTTTCAAGCATAGCAATTGAAAAAAGAATTGGCTCTTTAAGTTTTATTCTTAGGCTAGATGGTATCCTTAACTATTTGGATATAGTCACTAAGTTTAATCACAAGTGCCAATTAGTTTCAGACGGTCTCATTTTAGTCCTAATTTGGTCTGAGAAAGGACTAGATCAAATGGGTTCTTGTTCTCTGCACAAGAGAGGTCATGCAGAGTATCGTCCCTTAACCCCAAAAGAAATATACTAGTTGAGCTTTTCCTTAAGTGAATATATCCATGTGACTAGGAAAAGTACACAATGCTTATGGCTTCTTGTTGTTTCCTAGTGTTCTGGACTCGGGGCCTCATTCTGCTATATGCTCTCCTATTTAGTTGGGAGGCCAGTTGTATACAAATACCTAACAGAGAAAGCAGTAAAATGGTCACAACAGGTAAACATGTATTTTTAAGTTATTTAACATAATTCTTTGGCTAATTGGGAGGTCATTGTGTCAATGTATAGTCCCTATATGAGTTAACCCAGACTCAGGGCTTTAATAAAAATGATCTTTCGACCTAAGTAAATTAAAGTGGTGGGCAAATAATGAATGTTAATCATTTCAAATATTAAGTTTCTGTACTGTAACAGTAGTTTTAGTTCTTCATTCCTAGTAAGTTCAGTCAGAGCGGAGAAGTCAACGTGTCTGTGAAAGCATTCACATATGTGGACACGCTGCCTGTTTTGTGTTGATGCAGCCCAGTCTAGTGGGTCCCTGAAAAACTTACATCAGCCAACTCCTTGAATGCATTTCATCAGTAGAAATGACTGTTCCCTTCAGTCAAGATCTCTACAAAGACAAGCGATGATAAATATAAGCACCACTACACAGAAAGGTCTAATACGGTGTTGCTAAGAAAATCTTATTTTTATAAAGAATTAGAAGAAACAACCTGTTAATTAAATCCCAGAGGAATTGTAGAAATCATTCTGCCTTACACTTACCCTTTTGCTTTACAGACTAGGAAATGAGAAATTAAGCATTTCACTGCAAATCACCATCATTATTTGTAAAGCAAAATCTAGAAGTATAACCTATAATCAGTGCTTTTATTTAACTGGCTAAATATCTCCATATACTTGTTCAATCTCATTTATCTAATGAATGAGTCACTCGTGTAGTGTGTATCATAATAACAGAAGAATAAAGATTAAATTGGAGGCTAGGTTTAGTGATGTGCTATACTAGCCCTTTACATTGTAGGAAGTTAAAGGCATTAAAATATTAGTCACCTGATGTGTATCTTGTGTATAGTTTTAAGTTTCATTTTGCTCTTTGCGGTGTAAAGTGTCATTGTTGAGCCATATTAGCTAGGCAGATGTAGAACCATCTTCAGTAGTGTAACATTAAGCTGTAAGTACAGTTAAAAAAAAAACTCATCTCATTTAGCTCTGGTAAAGAGCATGTGATAAGTAGTTCATTGTCATTTTCAAGCTCCTTTTTTGATCATTTCTGTTGGATAGATTCTGAACTATCAGGGAATGAGAATTTGAAATAAATATTTTATATTAAGCAACTTATTTTCAGTATTGGCCTTATCTTGATCCTAACTGGTTTCTTTCTTATGACAGGTTGAGCGTCATAGAGAACATCTCATTAACTACATTATATTTTTGAGAATAACACCATTTCTGCCTAATTGGTTTATTAATATTACATCCCCTGTGATAAACGTGCCATTGAAAGTTTTTTTTATTGGCACTTTTCTAGGTAAGTTCACTCTGTGTTAGAACTCGTTGTGTACATACCTAACAGTATTCGGCTGGGCTGGGTTTCGTGTTCTTTGCACACGTGCCAGCACCATATATAACTCTTGGGCACAGAGCCTGGCATACGTAAATAGATACTCAGAAATGTTTGTTGGATTGTGTTGACTTAAGTATTTTTGTGTTACTTCTGTTAAAGAAGTGTACTTTCTATTGGATATATTTGTAATCATACAGATTTGAGCAAGACTTTATTTAACTCCATTCTCTCCCTTGGTGGGGAGAAAAGAAAATCAAGGTGCCCTTTTTGAATAATTTACTCCCTTGTCTTTTTTTTTTTTTTTTTTTTTTAAAGATTTTATTTATTTATTTGACAGAGAAAGACACAGCGAGAGAGGGAACACAAACGGGGAGTGGGAGAGGGAGAAGCAGACTCCCCGCCGAGCAGGGAGCCCGATGCGGGACTCGATCCCGGGACTCCAGGATCATGACCTGAGCTGAAGGCAGTCGCTTAACCAACTGAGCCACCCAGGCGCCCTACTCCCTTGTCTTTTAATCACATACTGAAATACTGAACTTTAATGTTCAGTAGAAAGTTGATCCTACTTTTATTGACATCAGTATTTATTATGGGCATTACCAAAGTATGGGGGAAGCAAGGATTAATAAAATGTTCTTGCTTTCAAGTAGCTGGCACTTAATTTTAAAATTAATTAGTGGACATAAAGATTCATTTATACATTTTGTGAATTCTGATGGTTCTTTAGTAAGAGTATTCTGCTTTTCTAATTTAATTTGAATTGTTTAGATACCAATGAAATGAACAGATTTCTCTTGTACTGTCAAAGTTTAAGTTAGTATTTATAGATCTTGAAAAGAATAATCAAAATCAATATTTTGTTGCTACTTTAAAAAAATTCGTTGACAAACTTAAAAATCTTAGCAGGGATAATTTTGGATTTTGTATAATAGTGTTGCATTCATGGAATCAGAAGAGAGGATTTTTATCCCTATCCCCTTATCTTACAGGTGGAATACCTAGAGATTTAGTTAACTTCAACTTGGTCTAAAGTAATTTTTCCAGTTTGTTCTGGTTTTTAACAAAATGTAGTTCCAGGGCGCCTGGGTGGCTCAGTTGGTTAAGCGACTGCCTTCGGCTCAGGTCATGATCCTGGAGTCCCGGGATCAAGTCCCGCATCGGGCTCCCTGCTCAGCAGGAAGTCTGCTTCTCCCTCTGACCCTCCCCCCTCTCATGCTCTCTCTATCTCATTCTCTCTCTCAAATAAATAAATAAAATCTTAAAAAAAAAAATGTAGTTCCACTTATGCTGTTGTATAAACTGCTCTTATATTTTGAGTATCTTTCTATTTCTGAGTATCTCCTACCACTTCATTGTCAAGGATGAAGGACAATCTACTCAATCTTATTTTTGAACATTTAGATTATTTCCAGAGTTTTGTTATTTATAATGCATTGATGAACATCCTTGAGACTAGATCTTTGCTTATATGCATTAGTATTTCCTTTTTTTTTTTTTAAAGATTTTATTTATTTATTTGACAGAGAGAGACATAGCGAGAGAGGGAACACAAGCAGGGGGAGTGGGAGAGGGAGAAGCAGGCTTCCTGCTGAGCAGGGAGCCCGATACGGGGCTCGATCCCAGGACCCTGGGATCATGACCTGAGCCGAAGGCAGACGCTTAACGACTGAGCCACCCAGGCGCCCCTGCATTAGTATTTCCTAAAGTTGAAATTGCTGGGTCAAAGCTTTGATAAATGTTGTAAATTATTTTCTGGAAATTCTTCTTGAGTTTTTAAATTCATTATCCTTCAGAGGTAGTTATGAAAGATTTAATTGTTTATATGGAAATAAATGTGAGGGGCTTTAAACTAAATTACGTTTTTCCAAAATGGAGATCAGTATATTCTTACAAGAAATTTTTACACACAGAGAAAATTTTAATTTTTAAAAATTTAAATATGGGGGCACCTGGGTGGCTCAGTTGTTAAGTGTCTGCCTTTGGCTCAGGTCATGCTCCCAGAGTCCTGGGATTGAGCCCTGCATCGGGCTCCCTGCTCTGCGGGAAGCTGGCTTTTCCCTCTCCCACTTCCCCTGCTTCTGTTCCCTCTCTTGCTGTGTCTCTCTCTGTCAAATAAATAAATAAAGTCTTAAAAAATTTAAATATGGATTTGTTTGAATCAGTTTAAAATATTACATTATAATAATAATATATATGATATAATATAATAATATCAGTGCTGTTATGAGTTCTGGATAATTTTGTGAAGATAAAGTATATTACAAAATCTTATTTTTAAAAATGATTGTTTATGTTTTTATTTTTTTATTTTAGGTGTCGCACCTCCCTCTTTTGTAGCAATTAAAGCAGGAACAACACTGTACCAGCTTACAACAGCAGGGGAAGCTGTTTCCTGGAACTCAGTATTTGTTCTAATGATTTTGGCTCTTCTTTCTATTCTGCCAGCCATCTTCCAAAAGAAACTAAAGCAGAAATTTGAGTGAGAAGTCATCTGGGTTTTAGTTTTCCTATCATCATCATCATCATCATCATTGTCATCTCAGGATTGGCAGGTTTATGTGTTAAAATCACCTCTTCAGTAATTTGAAATGAGTTTGTAAAATAAAATTTCCTATCACACAGTTAAAATAATGCATGTAAGTGGCAAGGGAGAGAAGAAAGTAAAAATGGAAATTGATATACTATGAAAAGTACTGTCAGTAGTTATGATAGACACCTTCTAAATCACTACTCCAGGGTAGCCATAGATAATTAGTAGCAGCATAGTAGGAAATTCTTGATCCAACTGATTCAACTTAATATATTTCACGAACTGGCTATACATACCCTTTACTTGATCATTTAATGTTTTTCTCTCTTATCCCTTAATAATAACTAAAATAGGGAAAGCAGTTACAAAATTAGCAAAGATTCTAGATTTTTAAAAACAGTATTACAGTTCTTGCTAATGTTAGTCTTCCTTAAGAGCATAAACTTGAAAACTAAAGCTCAAAAAGAGATTTACATTTTCTTTTTTTAACTTTGAGGTAATTTGTTTAGAAGCTGCATGTTGGTGGATTATCGAATTTGGAAAGGATATCAAGTTCTATTTTTAAATTTTATTTTTGTTTTTCCTGTTCTAGATTATCATGGGTTAGTCTGAAATTTAAAATTCTGGCCAGTCTATTGTCATCGTTTTTTCTAGCTTTCACAGTATTTGCACTGTGCATATAAAAATGGCGATTATATGATAATTGTATTATATTGGTGTTGATAATTTATATTCAGATAATATTTTGTTACACAGTTCCCTTTACTATCTCAAAAGGGGATCAAAAAAAAAAAGCGAACATTCAGAGTATGCAGTTTTTAGATGATTAATTATATTACTTTATATTTGGAAACTGAAACAGTGGCAGCGCAACACTTAAGTCGTTAAATATAGTTGATTTGTTTCAATAACTGAAAAATTTACCTCATTTATTTATTAGTCTGGTCATTATGTATTATGTAATTATCCTTTTTATGCATGATACACTTATAAGAATGCCTTATTTCATTTTTATTGATGGCTTTTTTGTTTGGGACTGCTTTTGATTAATAGTTACCCAATTTAGTGTTTTTACTTTTTATAATTCAAAGTAAAATTAAATTCTCACATGGTAACTACTATATTTAGATGGTCCTAGAAAAACTAAACAGCTTTTTGCTGCTTGCTTAATGGTAATACCCTTGATTTCTTGATTCTAGGATATAGCTGATCTATAAGGTAAAGTACTCTGTCAGTTTTACCTTCACCCAAGACTGTCATGTTGAAAAGTACCTTAGCTGTGGGAGAAATCCTTGTATGTTTTTATTGTGAGAAGAGTGGTCATTCTCAAAGCCTGTTTCTACATAATACTACATACTACATAATATTTTTTCTATCACAGTATTAACAAATGGCTTTATTGTAAATACAAAGAAAATATATTAATTAATATACTATTCTTATGTCACCTGGCCTTTTGTGTGAAATTGTCATTTCTAGCAAGGTTTTTCTTCCTTCCTTATTGACCAGAGGTTGAGTGATACAGCTTTTGTTATTTTTACAAATGAATTTAAAACATAAGTCTTTTTGGACAAAGTTCACTAAATATTACTGTATAAAATGTAATTGAGTACATTTTTATCAGACTTTTAAAAATAAAAGTAAGAACTTGGACTCAGGAGAAGCCTATTTACTCCAGTGTGTATATATTGTATTTACTCTATTCTCAGAGTATTATTCCTCTCCTTATCATTGATTCTTTCCCTTTGCTGATGATTCTTTTCTGAGTTTCTTAGAAAACTGAGCTGCCACTTAGGTGGGGTGTATTTTCTTCTCCCAAGAGAATAGCCAGTCTTTTTCAGATTCATCATTATTAACTGTACCCTAAACGCAGTCAGTGACCTATATTCATGGATTTACAGACTTGGCCTGATACCAGATGTAGATTCAAGCTTCAGCCGCATCTTGAAGACCATTACACAGTAATAACCACCAGAGAGCAAGTATGTGTAGTGGAGAGGCGAACACGCTAACTAAGAAGCTGACACACTGAGACTGTTCGCCTTAGTTAATGGCCTTTCTCTGGAGTTCTATTACTTTGAGTATAATATTTCTAAGATACTTAATAAATGCTAATTAAAGTGTAGTAAGAATAAATTGTACTGAAAAACTTTAATGTAGTACTTGGGATTTATTTCATGGAAGTATTTATGTTTAAAAAAAACCATTTTATTCATTGAATAAAAATATATTCTCCTAAAATTCTGATGCACATTTTCCCCTCTAAGAACAAAGAAAAAAATTTTTAAGAGATTTTATTTATTTATTTGATGGAGAGAGACTAAGTGGGCAGAAGCAGGGGGAGTGGCAGAGGGAGAGGGAGAAGCAGGCTCCCACTGGAGTAGGGAGCCTGATGTGGGGCTCTATCCCAGGATCCTGGGATCATAACCTGAGCCACAGGCAGATGCTTAACCAACTGAGCCACCCAGGCGCCCCTCTTCAGTCTCTTTGAAAATGGGTAGAATAAATCAAAAGGGCTGAAGCTTTCCTGGTGCGTAAATGATCATTCACGGCTTGTAGTTTAGATGTTTAGAAAGTGGGTAGTAGTGCATTTTCATTATTTTCTTTCTTTTTTCTTCCTTACCTAGGAAAACTTTCTAGGCTGCATGGCTTTAGGAGGATATTGTTTAAGCTCTAGGCTTCATTTTTCTCATCTGGTACAAGTGAGTTCTAAGGTCTAGGTTCCTTATAGCTCAGATATGATAGAATTCTCTGAAATTAATGAAAAAGATTTAATAAGCCCTTCTTTTTTTATGATTTATTTATTTGAGAGAGAGAACATGCACAAGTTGGGAGGAGGGAGAGGGAAAAGCAGACTCCTCACTGAGCCGGGAGCCTGACTTGGTGCTCCTCCTGGGGCTCGTCGTAGGGCTCATTGTGGGGCTCATTGTGGGGCTTGATCCCAGGACCCTGGGATCATGGTCTGAGCTGAAGGCAGACGCTTAACTGAGTGAACCACCCAGGTGCCCCAATTAATAAGCCCTTCTAATTATGTGTCAACCTCGACTAGGCTATGGGATACCCAAATAGCTGGCTTAACATTATTTTTAGGTGCGTTTGTGATGGTGTTTTTAGAAGAGATTAGCACTTGAATTGGTGGTCCGAGTAAAGCAGATAGCCTTCCCCAATCCACTGAAGGCCAGAATAGAATAAAATGGTTGAATTCACTCTGCCTGATTGGTGAGCTGAGACACTGATCATCTGCCCCTGGCACTTCTGTTTCTCAGGCCGTTAGACCTGGACTAGAATTGACGTTGTTGTCTCTCAGGCTTTCCAACTATGCCACTGGCTTTCCTGGATCTCCAGCTTGCACACGGCAGATGGTGGGCCCTCCCAGCCTCCATGATCATGAACCGCTACCGTCTAACAACAAATCTCTTACACACACACACACACACACACACACACACACCCCTTGGTTCTGTTTCTCTGGAGAACCCTGACTAATTTAAGGTTATAGGCAACTGTTAACTGGAGACGCAAAAGAGCAATAGATATTGTAGAGGAAAATTGGAACTTCTGGTCAGAACATGCCAAAATGTTATAGAAGTAGAGGCTTTGGAAGTGATGAAGGAATAGTGATGGATACAAAACAGAATTTGTTATCAAGAATTACGATGTGTCAAACGTGCAAGTGCTCATGTCACTAGTGGTATGTGTGACTCATAAAATGTATTTGGTAACATGGATAATTGTCAGAATTGATAAATATAGCTTCTGGCTACACAAAAGTAGGAAGGAAGAATAATCTCTATATGGAAGGCTTGGGAGATTTTGCATCAAGTCATGTGATAAGGGTGCTATGGGATGCATCTTGGAACAGCAGTCCTAGCTAGATTTAAACCCTATAGGAGTGATTTTTAGTGAAGTATAGAAAAAAGACCACCAAAGACCTGAGAGGCCTGCTAACCTTTCTTAGGGACATAATTTGGGTGGAGGAGAAGCAGGATGAGACACTGGTCATCTTCAGATAACAATTCTAACCAGCCTTGTTGGGAAGGGAGGCCTCAGTTCAGACGAGCTGGAATTGAGTTCAGAGGCCCAATGAGTAAGATTCTGGGCAATGGCAATAAACACATTCCCTTTAGGTCAAAATGCTGCCTGAATGCTACCCTGGACAACAATTTACTTCAGCTGTGAGTGCGTGGCAAGTCTTGGTTACAAACAAAACAGAAGCCTACCAGGCCTTAGAATATATGGGGACAGTTCTGAGAAAACAAAGGGCTGCTTGGGAGTGGGAGGGTGGGGGTGTGTTAGGGTCAACACTAACCCATTTGTTACTGTTACGGTGAAGCTGGGCATTGGGGCTAGGCTGTACTCATGTCCTGGTACTTCATAAAGTGTGGTTATTGTTAAAGTTCATTGATTGCAAGCAACAAAAACTGACTCTGGCTTGAGCAAAAGGACTATTAACACCTCTGGAGGCCCGGACCCAGAAACACTGGAATGGCCACAGCAGGATGGAAGTCAGGCTACTGCCGATGGAATGAATAAAGTACAGTTGTCTTCACCTTGTCGCCACTTGCTCAGCATTCACATTCCGGGGTCACATGCCCCCCGCTCAAGCCAGCAGAGCACCTGATTACAGTTGCACCAGACTAAGGCAAAAAGAAATTGGGATGCTGACAGGAACGGGAAATGGATTCAAGGTAACTAAAAAGCAACGAGTGGGAAATTGGAAACGAGGCCCTGCAGTGATTGATCCCAGTGAGCAGAAAGCTTGGAGGTCATACATGCCATGTCATTTCCCCTAACAGTGACAGAGACTCTGAAGAGAGACCCTGAGACCATCAGGAAGCCCATTTATGATAGGCCTTCTTGGCATGGGACAGAGACAAAAGGGAGACGTGGTTCTGAGGATGGGGAGAGTGGCAGAAGACTCTGCCTGGGACCTCAGCCAATACAGGGGTTTTGCTGTTTTATCCAATAAGAATATACAATAATTGAAAGTCCCCCAATTTTGCCTGTTAGTCTTTATCCTAAAAATGGCTTCATTCAGGGCGCCTGAATGGCTCAGTTGGTTAAGCGACTACCTTCGGCTCAGGTCATGATCCTGGAGTCCTGGGATCGAGTCCCGCATCGGGCTCCCTGCTCAGCAGGGAGTCTGCTTCTCCCTCTGACCCTCCCCCCTCTCATGCTTGCTCTATCTCATTCTCTCTCTCAAATAAATAAATAAAATCTTTAAAAAAAATGGCTTCATTCATATGTTCAGTTTTTTATGCCGAATGGTAGCCATTATTTATTCTTTCTTCATGTGAAAACAGTTCATCAGCAAGACTTATTAATTGTACCTCCAGAACTCTTGAATCTAATTTCTTCCATCTTTATTGCTAGCATCCTAGTTCATCCAAATCCATCATTACCTTTGACCTGAAGTATCTCGATAACCTCCTAATTTGTCTGCCTTGTCTCAGGCTTGCCCTCCTAAACTCCATTCTCTACACAGCAGCCAGCACTGTCTCTTAAAAACTCGTCTCCTGGGTGCCTGGGTGGCTCAAATGGTTAAGCGACTGCCTTCGGCTCAGGTCATGATCCTGGAGTCCCGGGATCGAGTCCCACATCAGGCTCCCTGCTCAGCGGGGAGTCTGCTTCTCCTTCTCCCTCTGCCGCTCCCCCTGCTTGTGCTCTCTCTCTTTCTCTCTCTCTGTCAAATAAATAAAATCTTTTAAAAAACATCAAATCCCGGGCGCCTGGGTGGCTCAGTTGGTTGAGCGACTGCCTTCGGCTCAGGGCATGATCCTGGAGTCCCACGGGATCGAGTCCCGCGTCGGGCTCCCTGCTCGGCGGGGAGTCTGCTTCTCCCTCTGACCCTCCCCCCTCTCATGTGCTCTCTCTCATTCTCTCTCAAATAAATAAATAAAATCTTTAAAAAAAAACAAAACTCGTCTCCTATCAGAATGGTGGACTAGCATAGCCTACTGGCTTCCTCCCCAAAGTCAACGCTAGGGAAACAATGGAAGCAAGAGAGAAGTTCAGATTAGAGAAATCAGCAACGAAACACCATGAGAAACCCCTGGGGAGAATGAAAGCTTTAGTTAGTTCTACCTGTGTGTGTGTGTGTATAGATGTGTTTGTGCGTGCACATGTTAACTAGTATTAGCAACTATAGCCGTGGTGGAGGACTAGAGGACAATGAGACAATGGGGCTTCGAAGTTCTATTTTACGTCTTCCTGTGTTAAATGATAGCCCAGACTCACTGTGTCACCAGAATAACAACAGGATAGTGCAAAAGCCCGTTGGGGTGAAGAATTGGTGACTATCACTTCTCTCTCCCTGCTCCTCCATCCAGGACTGAGCAATCATAAACTAAGGAGACTACCTCTTATGCTGGGGTTTCTTCGCAAGAGTTTATAGGTAAGTCCCTGGCCAGAGGAGTGGCCTAATAGAGTGGCAGTGAAAGGAACCTTGTCCGAGGTGCTTTAAATTCACGGAGAAAGGCACTATGACTTGGCATTCAGCCCCTCCTCGACACGTGTAAACAGTAACAAGGGGTGGCTGGGTGGCTCAGTTGTTAAGCATCTGCCTTCGGCTCAGGTCATGATCCCAGGGTCCTGGGATCGAGGCCTGCATCGGGCTCCCTGCTCCGCGGGAAGCCTGCTTCTCCCTCTCCCACTCCCACTCCCCCTGCTTGTGTTCCTGCTCTCGCTCTCTCTGTCAAATAAATAAGTAAAATCTTAAAAAAAAAACAGAGTAACTAGAACATGAAGTCATAAACTAAGATAACTAGACACCTAAGAAGAACAATCACTATGAAAGAAAAATTGAACAATGTATAATACTTAAAGCAGAATTATTGGATCAGATACATTTAAAAATAACATACTCAAGATTATAAAGGTATTAATATGATGCAAGAACAAGAAATAAAGAACTAGGTAAAAATACTAAGTATGATATATGTAATCATTGAAATAAACAATACAGGGGATGTGCCTGGGTGGCTCAGTTGGTTAAGTGTCTGCCTTCAGCTCAGGTCATGATCCCAGGGTCCTGGGAACGAGCCCTGTGTCATACTCTGCTCATTGGGGAGCCTGCTTCTCCCTCTCCCTTTGCCCCTCCCTGCCTGCCACCCCTCATATTCTCTCTCTCTTTCAAATAAATAAAATCTTGGGAAAAAAGAATACAGGGGCACCCGGCTGGCTCAGTCAGGGGAGCATGTGACTCTTGATCTCGGGGTCGTGAGTTTGAGCCCCACTTTGGGTATAGAGATTACTTAAATAATTTTTAAAAAGAATACAATAAATGCATACTTAAAACAAAGAAACAAATTTTAAATGGAAAGATTGGAAGGTATACCAGGTAATTTTTTAAAAAAGATTTTTATGTTGCTTCTTAGATCCTGGAAGAAGGAGCCTGCTACTTTTGCACTGAAACTCTGTCATATCATCCACAAGGCTAGAGACGGGCCATTGGCATCTCTACAATCCTTCCTGCCCATAGAACACTGCCAAAAGTGGCAGGAAAATAGCATCTGTTTCTCTTTTCCATTCAAATTTCTTGCAAGGGCATCTAATTTGTGGAAACTATTTTGCATGCAGAATTCTAGTTTTTAGAGTTTGTAGCTTTCCAGCCTCTGCAATACAGAAAAGAATAATCAGGGCCAACTACATAATTTGCAGGGTTCAGTGCAAAATGAAAACGCAGAGCCCTTTATTCAAAAGGCAGGAAAAAAAGGTGCTATTAAAGGTAGTAAAATAAAGAGATTTTTCCCCCCTTTCTTCCAGGGTCTCCTTCTTGACTTGTTATGGTATTTTTATTTTCTATTTAACATTGTTCTAAGTAAAGTTAAAATTGTAAATTATTAGCTTACATTTATATTGTGCTGTGCCGGTTTTAAATGCAAATAGAGGAGTATTTAACTGTGCGTGGAATCTCTGAAATGATACAGTTCTACTCTGAAGCTCATACATGCATATATGTTCAATTCTTACATGAATAGTAGAAATGCTGCAGAAAGTAACTCAACTTTTTTTTTTTTTAAGATTTTATTTATTCATTTGAGAGAGAATGAGATAGAGAGAGCACGAGAGGGGGGAGGGCCAGAGGGAGAAGCAGACTCCCCGCCGAGCAGGGATCCCGATGCGGGACTCGATCCCGGGACTCCAGGATCATGACCCGAGCCGAAGGCAGTCGCTTAACCAACTGAGCCACCCAGGCGCCCAACTCAACTGTTTTTATTTCACTTCTTGGTCTATGCACATTCTACCAACAGTCTCTGCCTTCTATTTACTGATGAGTAAGGAAAAACTGAAAGAAGAGACTATGGATGGCCCTGTTTTTCCCTTTGCTTCCGTGTCATCATTTATAGCAAGTGATTGCTACAAGGAAGTCACATACATAAGAATGTGATAGGGTTCCTTGGTCGCTTGTGTTTCTTAGAATGACATTGCCTTCTTTCTGTGTTCAAACCAAGTTCGGGTTTGAAGGGAAAAGCATACCCCGTCGGGACAGTCAGCACCCCTGCTTATGCAGGTGTAGACCTAACATGCTAGCTTTGCTGGACTCCCGGGTATCACAGGCCCACCAGAATTGTCTGCTCGTGGAGTGTTGCAAATACTCTGGGGGCACGAGGCCGCAAGGAACAGCAGATGTGCATATTGCTCACACAGCATCTGCTCATGCGCACACTCCTTTGTCCCATAAGACTTCACTTACAAAGTACAAGTTCCAAGATGAAATCATGAAGGATTTTAAAACGGCTACTGCCGAGCATTAAACCGAGGGCTTAGCCCTTCTGAATACAGAGCCCTGGGCGTAGGTGAAATACCAGGAAGCTGGCCCTGGGCATAACCGAAGGAGGTAGGGATTGGTGTTGACTCAACTGCTTTTTAGTTCTGCGAGGCCCAGTCATACTTCCTGTGTCGTGCTATTTACTGACACCACTTTGGGCAACAGAGAGAAAATGCAGCCCCGTCATTAGCTCATACTGTGATTTTGAGTGAACTAGAAAAAGGTGCCCCTTTCTGAAGATACTTTACTGCCATCTGCTGGAAAACTGTCATAATAACTTTATACATTAATGGTGACTACAGTGAATGGTGTCTCTCGGGCCATGGTCATCTGTAAAAACGTGAGTGGCAGCCCTGCCTGTTACCTTCAGGGCCCCTGGGGGCCAGAGGCACGCACGCAGACCACTCACAACCTGAACTTGGCAGTCTTAGTGGGCATTTGGCAGGCGTGAGGTGGCAGGCCTATGGGTGGCCCAGGCGTACCTCTGACTCCCAGCCTCAGGCCTTGTTTGAGAATGGAAATCAGTTGTTCCTCTTTTTTACATTGCCTTACCCCTTGGCAGCCCGTGAAGATTGTCATGGCGGGGATTTTTGGCCAGTTCCAACATCTGACAAAACCGAGTGGTTGGAAATAGTATTTTTATCTAGAGGAGGTCTCTACAGGCAAAAATAAAATACAAAATCCAAACCCCCAACTTTTTTTTTGCTTTTGGCTGGAATTACATCAACTCTTTGTGATCCACATATTTTGTGCTAATTAAAAAATCTTGGGGCGCCTGGGTGGCTCAGTCAGTTGGACATCTGTCTTTGGCTCGGGTCATGATCCCAGGGTCCTGAGATCGAGCCCTGTGTTGGGCACCTTGCTCAGCGGGGGAGCCGGCTTCTCCCTCTCCCTCTCACCACCCCCCCCTCATGCTCTTGCCCACACTCTCTCTCTCTCTCTCAAATGAATAAATAAAAAATCTTTAAAAAAATTTTTTTAACATCAGGGGCACCTGGGTGGCTCAGTCGGTTGAGCGTCCAACTCTTGGTTTCGGCTCAGATCATGATCTCCTGGGTGGTGGGATTGAGCCCAGCAACTGGCTCCCGCTCAGCGGGGATTCTGCTTGAAGATTCTCTCCCTCTGTTTCTACCCCTGCTTGCCCCCTCTGTCTCTGTCTTTCTTTCTCTCTTTCTCAAAAATATATAAATAAACCTTTTAAAAAAAATCTTAACATCGGGTGAATGTATCTTTTATTCATAAAAAATGGGAAAACTGACTACATGCAATTTGTTTCAGAGACATCTTTCTTCCTTTTTTTTTTTTTTTTAAGATTTTACTTCTTTATTTGTCAGAGAAAGAGAGACAAAGAGCACAAGTGGGGAGGCAGCAGACAGAGGGGGAAGCAAGCTCCCTGCTGAGCAGGGAGCCCAATGTGGGACTCGATTTCAGGACCCTGGGATCATAACCTGAGCTAAAGGCAGACGCTTCATCAACTGAGCCACCCAGGCATCCCTAGAGATATCTTTCTAATTATAGCATCCCTGGAATGGGAAAGTAATAAAAGGACTCTCAAAGATGCAGCTATTGGAAACCCTGCTCATGGCCAAGCCCTTCTTCACAGAAGTGGGTAAGCCAAAGACTTGAGAGAGCTAGGGGTCTGTCTGAGGTCAGATCATCTGAGTAAATTGCAGAATTAGGATTCTAGCTTGGGTTCCCTGGCTCCTGAGGCAGGCGCCTTCTCCATCCCCATGAATGAGCATCCGCTTCTTTCTTCATCCTCCTTCTCTTCTTCTTTTTCTTAAAAAAGATTTTATTTATTCATTTGACAAAGAGAAAGATAGCGAGAGCAGGAACACAAACAGGGGGAGTGGGAGAGGGAGAAGCAGGCTTCCCACCGAGCAGGGCGCCCAACATGGGGCTCGATCCCAGGACACTGGGATCATGAACTGAGCCGAAGGCAGATGCCTAGTGACTGAGCCACCCAGGTGACCCCTCTTCTTCTTCCTGAAGTTTTATGAACCTTTAGTCAGACTCAGAAAGGGCCCAAAACACTTCATTAACATTTGCCAAAAGATTATTGGATATCGTGAATGCATTGCATTTAATAACAATGGCTAGGGGCGCCTGGGTGGCTCAGTTGGTTAAGCGACTGCCTTCGGCTCAGGTCATGATCCTGGAGTCCCAGGATCGAGTCCCGCATCGGGCTCCCTGCTCGGCGGGGAGTCTGCTTCTCCCTCTGACCCTCCTCCCTCTCATGCTGTCTCTCATTCTCTCTCTCTCAAATAAATAAATAAATAAATCTTTACCAAAAAAAAAAAAAGGAAAAAAGAAAAAAACATCTAAAAAAAAAAAAAAAATAACAATGGCTAGGGTGCCTGGGTGGCTCAGTCAGTTAAGCGTCTGCCTTTGGCTCAGGTCATCGATCCAAGGGTCCTGGGATCGAGTCCCGCATTGGGCTCCCTGCTCAGCGGGGAGTCTGCTTCTCCCTCTGCCTGCTGCTCCCCCTGCTTGTGCTCTCTCTCTCTGTGTCAAATAAATAAATAAAATCTTAAAAAAAAAATGACAATGGCTAATAATTATTTTGTAAGCTCCCCACTTACTAGTGACCCAGTTATATCTCTTCTTTGTCCACAGAATACATTGAATTGTACTCTTAAAAGTGGAGCAACCCCTATGCATGAATAAAGACAAAGTGTTCTCCAAGTACGTTCTAGGACATAATGCCCTGAACTTTAGAAATTCAGTTTATTTTGATTACAGTTAATTCTTGATGTGCTGTTTGAATTCTGTCGATATCATTATTATAAATTTATTCATCTAATAATTAAATATCATTAGTTTTCTCCATAATAATTCTGGTATGATTTTTTCTGTCTGTCACACTAAAGGCAGATATAACTTGGAAAATTGATAGTATGACTCTGTATGTTTTTGTTTACATTCAGTTGGAAAAAATGCTAAAATATTCAGTTATCAATTCTATAGATGTTTTCTCATTTTTTATTAAGGTATCATTTACATACAGTCAAATTCACTCTTTTTAGTGTATCGTTCTGTGAGATATGAAATACAAACAATTAAGATTGAAGATTTTCTCCCTCTGTTTCTACCCCTGCTTGCCCCCTCTGTCTCTGTCACCACCACAATCAACATACATTACAGTTTCATCACCCCAAAGAAATTTTTGACAGTTCAGCCACAGTTAAATATATCTTCCTTTTGGGATCCTGTCCAAGGGCCCTTCACTTCCCTCACTGGACCATCTGGCCTTTCCCAGGAAGTTCTTGGCCCTCAAGTTGATGGGAATAGTGAGGCCACTATGTTCACAGTCCAAGGGAGAGGGCTGGCAACAGCACAAATAAGGCCATCCACCCAGACTCTCAAAAGACTCCTCACCCTTGGAGGATAGAGGGAAAGAGCGGACCACCAGTGAGTCACTCCCGGGTTTGTCAAGAGGCAGACATAGCCCTCTGCTTATCTGGTCTTGCCAGTCTGCCCTGTCTCAGCCTCCTCAGGTATACACAACACACACACACACACACATACAAACACCATACAATTATTTGCACGTGCAAATACACAAACATACATTTAATATACATCAGTGCCCACATATACATGATCAACCCTACGCACAGATGCTCACTCACATATAAACTCAAACAGACATGTACACAGATGTGCATATGCATGTGCTCATGAACTACTTCTGGGAAAGTTGCATCACTTGTGGACCTTATCTGCAATTTGCTTCTCTTGTTGCTCAACTTCATATTTCCCCATGCCATGAGCCATCAGATACTGCTTGATGCTGACTCTTCTTTGGGGCTTCTTTGTTACTGTGGGTTATGGCGGTGGAAGGGTGATGTCTAATTTTTAAGCAATTCGGGGAGCTCGTGTCATTGAGAGACATGAGGAGCCTGATGCTGGTTATGAATGAGGTACAGGGGGCTGGTGGGACAGTAGGGCGTGGGAAAGAGAAGCCTGTGTGACTTTTGTAGAGATGGATCCCTGTGCAGAAGGAGCTGGTGGCCACAGATGGCTGTGGGCCTATCAGTCTATATCTAGCTGAATTTGTGTTTCCAGTCTTAAGAAAGCCCATATTGTAAAGCATCCGTTTCTCTGTATCATCAGTGAGATTCATTTCATTTTGCACACAATGAACTCTTCACTGAGGATTGGAGAATAAGGGTTCATCAGCTGATTTGTCTTGAATGCTGTGCTGTGAGCTGGGGAGTGGACAGGTTCTGCCTGGTGGAGTCGAGTTGATTCCAGTCTTGCTGGAGGAAGTGCCCCTGTTAGTATTGACATGGACTATCTCTGGAAGCATAAACAAGGCATTGCTAACATTGATTGCTTTGGGGGAAGGAAACTGAGCAGCTGGTATCAAAGCCCTGTGTGATAAGAGGAAGAGGGTTCTAGGAGTTCTTAGTGGAGGACCCTTAGAAGAGGTGGGGCATGAGCTTGACCCTGAATGGGGTCAACAGGTGAAGGAGGACAATTAATCTGGTATTAGCTTGGAATCCAGCCTTGGCCCTATCCTCTCTTCAGGGGCTCTTTATATGGAGCCAAGGTACGAATGTATAGATGGGAAGGTTAAGGGAGGGGTGTTCTAGCCTCCTTGCCTGTATAGTATGTCAGGTCATGTGAGGGTCCTCATATTTGCCTAACAGTGTCCCAGCACTTACTTTTCCCTTTGGGCCCAGGGCAGGCCTAGCTTGGAAGGAGAAGGTGGGGATGCTTCTGCTTCCTGAGTTTTTTTTTTTTTTTAATTTTATTTATTTATTTGACAGAGAGAGACACAGCGAGAGAGGGAACACAAGCAGCGGGAGCGGGAGAGGGAGAAGCAGGCTTCCTGCCAAGCAGGGAGCCCGATGTGGGACTCGATCCCAGGACCCTGGGATGAGTTTTTTAGTGGACAAAGGCCATTGGCCCAGGGATTTTTGGACCCACATAGCTCTTCCTTTTGGAATTACAAGTCTGAGTTGGGGCAGCAAGACCCTATTCTAAGGCACAAGCAGGGTGAGGGGTAGAGGAAGAAGCAGACTCCCCACTGAGTGGGGAGCCCGATGGATGGGAGGCTCAATCCCAGCACTCCAGGATCATGACCTGAGCCAAAGGCAGATGCTTAACCGACTGAGCCACCCAGGCGCCCCTAAAAAGTTTTAATATTATTTACTTATTTTTAAAAAATTATTTATTTTTAATTTAATTTCAATTAATTAACATATAATGTATTATTGGTTTCTGAAGCAGAGGTCAGTGATTCATCAGTCTTATATAGCACCCAGTGTTCATTACATCACATGCCTCCTTAATGCCTATCACCCTTACCCCATCCTCTCACCTCCCTCCCCTCCAGCAACCCTCAGTTTGTTATTATTTATTTTTGAAGAGATAATACATCATTATGGTTCAATACCCAAAAAGTACAATGAAACATTTCCCTTCTTTCTCTTATCCCAGCCATTCAGTTTCCTTCCCCAGAAGTAATCAATCTTAACAATGTCTTATTTTTCCAAAAATAGTATATGCATATACAAGAAAGAAAGTACATAGTTCTTTTGTTTTCTCTTTTTTTACACAGATAATAACATACTGCACACCCTTGTTTTTTTTTTACATGTATCATCTCATTTAACTCCTACAGCAAACATGAGACCGGTAATATTATCTCCATTTAGAGAGGTTAAGAAATTTACCTAACATTACAGATTTTGTAAATGGTAAAGTTGAGATTTGAACCTGGGGAATCTGATTTCAGAGACCTGTATTATTACAGGAATGTCATAATACCAATATTTATTCTACTAAAAATCCCAACGGTAAAATTTATAAATCAGGAAACTGATCCATTTCACATTAACTAAGAAGTGCTATCTTAGCATACATTTCCGTAAGGTAATTTTCAGTTATTTACAGAATTTTCAGTTCCATTAAGAGCTGTCTTTCGTCTGTCTCACCTAGAGCCGGCCAGTCGCAGACTGTCTCCGAGATGTTTCCTGTCCACAACAGAATCACCGTGATTCTTTTTTTTTTTTTTAAGATTTTATTTATTTATTTGACAGAGAGAGACACAGCGAGAGAGGGAACACAAGCAGGGGGAGTGGGAGAGGGAGAAGCAGGCTTCCCACTGAGCAGGGAGCCCGACGCGGGACTCGATCCCAGGACCCTGGGATCATGACCTGAGCTGAAGGCAGACGCTTAACGACTGAGCCACCCAGGCGCCCAGAATCACCGTGATTCTTCAGAGGCTCTTCAGGTTCTCCTCTGTCATTAGATCTGCAGTCTCAGTCCATTTGAGGAGCAACATTGGCGTTACAGCAATGGCATTTAATAAGGAACTTAATCCTGTACAGAAATTCTTCATGGACAAGACTAGAGACTATAGAACTAAGTGACAGGCATCTGGAGGACCTGTTGATACTGGCCCAGAGTACCAGCAACAACTGGAGAGGGAGATTTCTATTTTTTTTAAAGATTTTATTTATTTGTCAGAGAGAGAGAGAGAGAAAACACAAGCAGGGGAGCAGCAGGCAGAAGTAGAAGAAGGCTCCCCGCTGAGCAGGGAGCCCGATGCAGGACTCGATCCCATGACCCTGGGACCATGACCTGAGCCGAAGGCAGACACTTAACCAACTGAACCACTCGGGAACTCCTACTCTTTCCTTTTTATTTTATTTTATTTTTTAAAGATTTTTTATTTATTTGACAGAGAGAGACACAGCGAGAGAGGGAACACAAGCAGGGGGAGTGGGAGAGGGAGAAGCAGGCTTCCCGCCGAGCCGGGAGCCTGATGTGGGGCTCAATCCCAGGACCCTGGGATCATGACCTGAGCTGAAGGCAGACACTTAACGACTGAGCCACCCAGGCGCCCCTACCCTTTCCTTAAAAGCTAGCGTCCAGGGGCACCTAGATTGCTCAGTTGGTTAAGTGTCCAACTCTTGATTTTGGCTCAAGTCATGATCTCAGGGTCCTGAGATCGAGCCCTGCATCAAGCCCTGTGTGGGGCTCTGTGCTGGGTGGGGCTCCGTGCTGGGCTTGGAGACTGCTTAAGATTCTTTCTCTCCCTCTGCCTCTCCCTCTCTCTCTCTGATTTAAAAAAAAAAAAAAAAAAAGCTAGTGTCCAGGAAGTAAGTTCAGAACAACTAAAGAATGAATGATGAGTTACCTTGAAATTCAATTATTTTCCTGACTATGGGTTTTCTTCTCAATTTAAACATTTGTGGTAAAATAAATGTACATAACATAAAATTTACCATATTAATCTTGTTTAAGTGTACAGTTCAGTGGTATTAAGTACATTGATAATGTTGTGCAACCATTACCACCATCCATCTCTAGAACTCTTTTGTCTTGCAAAATGGAAACGCTATACCCATCAAATAATGACTCCTCATTCTTCTCTCCCCACCAACCCCTGACAACCACTGTTCTACTTTCAGTCTCTAGGATTTCGACTAGTCTAGGCAACTCATGTAAGTGGAATCATATAGTATTTGTCTTTTTGTGACTGGCTTATTTCATTTAGCGTAATGTCCTCGAGGTTCATCCATGGTGTAGCATGTGTCTGATTGTCCTTCCTTTTTAAGGCTAAATAATATTCCAAGGCTAAATAATATTCCAATATTCCATTCCATACTCCATTTTGCTTATTCATTCATTCATGGATGGACACTTGGGTTGCTTCCACATTTTAGCTATTACACACACTGTTTTGCACCTTGTTTTTTACATTAACAATATATCTTGGCTATTTTTCCATATCAGTACACAATGAGTCTCCTTTTTGTCTTTCCTTCTTTCTCTTGCTTGTTTTGTTTTACAAATGCATAATATTTCAAGTTTTGCACAAACTGTAGTTTCTTTGACTTGTCTCCTATAGCTGGATATTCTGATTGTTACCACTTAGTTTTTCTGTTTGTTTGTCTTTGCTGTTACATACTACAATGCACATATATATACTTTTCCAGTTAATTTTGATCCAAGATACACCAATGACCTTATTCCATCTTTCTTTTTTAAGATTTTATTTATTTGACAGAGAGAGACACAGCGAGAGAGGGAACACAAGCGGGGGGAGTGGGAGAGGGAGAAGCAGACTTCCCGCTGAGCAAGGAGCCCGATGCGGGGCTCGATCACAGGACCCTGGGATCATGACCGGAGCCAAAGGCAGATGCTTAATGACTGAGCCACCCAGGCGCACCTTATTCCATCTTTCAAAGCAGGGTTTGGCTCTGCTATTGGGTGATCTGTTGTGATCATATCCTCCCTCTCCTTTACTTTGGTGTTGCTTTTTCAGGGTAGAGACTTCAAGGTATAGACAGCCCTGTTTTTCCTACATTCCTCCAGGGCAGCACCAACACTCCAGAGAGTAATAAAAGGGCAAACAACCTGGTGTCCCTTCAAACTGGTATTTTAAAAGTACTTGTTGAGGGGTGCCTTGCTGGCTCAGTCAGTAGAGCGTGTGACTCTTGATTTTGGGTTGTGAGTTCAAGCCCCACACTGGGCATAGAGCTTACTTAAAAAAACCCAACTTACTGAATATATATCAAGCAAAAGGAAACTGATTTATTAATAAAATTATATATTTTTATATTAAAACGAGGGGTTTATCCATGCATTGCATATATCATTATGTTTCATACACTATGAAATGGTTTTTATTTCCCAGTTTTTCTATTATTGATATCATTATCTAGTAACATTCACTAAAAGTAGGGGAAACTTACGAAGTTCCAAAGTATTTTTCAAACTATGCTTAGTGATTTTCTGGATTTCATATAACCAAAATGTTTCACACTTTCAGTAGCTTGTTGTTTTTTCAGTTTCCTTATAACTTTTGAGCCAGATAATTTTAAAAGGATTAAAAGTTGGACAGTACCGTGCTATGCTTTATTCATTGTTTTTCAGAACTAATTGAATTTTCTATTTTTTTTAAATGATTTTATTTATTTGAGAGAGAAAGTGAGCAAGAGCAGAGGTGAGAGGGAGAAGGGAGAGGCAGAGGGAGAGGAAGAAGCAGGCTCTCCGCTGAGCGGGGAGCCCGACATGGGGCTTGATCCTAGGACCCCCGGATCATGACCCCAGCCTAAGGCAGACACTTAACTGACTGAGCCACCCAGGCGCCCCACTAATAGAATTTTCTAATGTGTGTGTTTTTGAAGGGGAGAGGGAGAGAGAAAGAGGAGAGGGAGAGAGAGAGACAGAGAGGAGAGAAATCAAGAATGAATGTAAGGTGTTTGCATGAGCTGAAAGAATGGGGTTGCCATTTATTGAGATGGGAGAAGAATGTGGAAAGGGCAGCATTATGGGGGCAAATCAGAAATCTGGTTTGGAATATGTTAACTTGGAGATGCCTTTTAGGCCTCCAAACTCAGATGATAATAAGTCAGTTAGATACACAAATCTTGAGTGTAGGGACAAGTTCTAGGCAGAGTTAATATATATAAAGTGCTTAAAACAGTGCCTTGGATGTCCTTTTAAACTAAGTCATGACTCTCTTTTATTCAAAACTCTCCAGTGACTCTTCAGTTTATTCAGAGACAAAGGCCAAATCTTTACAGTGTGCCTACAAAGCTCTCTGTAATCTGCTTCGCCCCACCCCCAACTTCTTCTGCTTTGGTGATGGTAGTGCTATAGCTGCTTAACAAATAAACTCCACAGTACCAGGGGCTTAACATAACTGAAGTTTATTTCTTGCTCACAAAACAGTCCAGTGTGGGCACACCTGGGTGGCTCAGTCGGTGGGCGTCTGCCTTCGGCTTGGGTCGTGGTCCCGGGGTCCTGGGTTTGAGCCCCGCATCGGGCTCCGTGCTCGGCGGGAAGCCTGCTTCTCCCTCTCCCCCTCCCCCTGCTTGTGTTCCCTCTCTCAATGTGTCTCTCTCTGTCAAATAAATAAATAAAATCTTAAAAAAAACAAAAAACAAAAAAACAAAACAGAACAGTCCAGTGTGGGTATTCCTGGTCAGCTGGAGCCTTTCCTCTATGTGCTTGATTCAGAGATCCGGGCTCCTTCTGTCTTACCATTCTTTTTTTTATTTTTATTTTTTATTTTTATTTTTTTTATTTTTATTTTTTTAAGATTTTATTTATTTATTTGACAGAGAAAGACACAGCGAGAGAGGGAACACAAACGGGGAGTGGGAGAGGGAGAAGCAGGCTTCCCGCCGAGCAGGGAGCCCGACGCGGGACTCGCTCCCGGGACTCCAGGATCATGACCTGAGCCGAAGGCAGTCGCTTAACCAACTGAGCCACCCAGGCGCCCCTTTTTTATTTTTAAAGATTTTATTTTTTCGACAGAGAGAGAGAGACAGTGCGAGAGGGAACACAAGCAGGGCGAGTGGGAGAGGGAAAAGCAGACTCCCTGCCGAGCAGGGAGCCCGATGCGGGGCTCAGACCCAGGACACTGGGATCATGACCTGATCCGAAGGCAGACGATTAACGACTGAGCCACCCAAGCGCCCCCTGTTTTACCATTCTTTAGAACCTTAGAATCCTCTACTTCTAGCTGGTGGAAGGCATAAAAAAGAGAGAGAAGCCTTATTTGCTTCTTAAATACCCTGACCCAGCGGTGACACACATAAATTCCTGCACACATTCCATTGGTGAGAACTAGTCACGTGGCCACATCTAGATGCAAGTGGGACCGGAAAAAGTTGCCATGACCAGACAGCTGCTTCCTAAGAACAACTCCACACACTGTGGAAGGAGAAACATTTTTTGGTGAACTACAAGCTAAATCCACTACACCTTCTACAATCTTCTACCACTCCTCCCACCCCAAGGCTTCTAGCTATCCTAGCCTTCTTATAACTCCTTGAACACTCTAGGCACACTTCGGCTTCATGCCCTTTCCTGGAATTATCTTCCCTCAAATGTCCCCTTGCTCTCTTTCATGTCCTTCATCGTGAAATGGGTGTCCCAATATGCCACTTATTAAGAGTATATCATGTCCCAGATATATGAAAGTCCTTTTTCCATTGATTATTTTTTAAAAAGATTTTTATTAATTTATTTAACAGAGATAGAGAGCACAAGTAGGCAGAGCGGCAGACAGAGGGAGAGGGAGAAGCAGGCTCTCCGCCGAGCAGGGAGCCCTATGCGGGGCTCGATTCCAGGACCCTGGGATCATGACCTGAGCCGAAGGCAGCCGCTTAACTGACTGAGCCACCCAGGCGCCCCTCCATTGATTTTTAAAAATTAATTTAAGAGGGACGCCTGGGTGGCTCAGTCAGTTAAGCGGCTGCCTTCGGCTCAGGTCATGATCCCAGGGTCCTGGGATGAGTCCCGCATAGGGCTCCCTGCTTAGTGGGGAGCCTGCTTCTCCCTCTGCCTGCCGCTCCCCCTGCTTGTGCTCGTTCTCTCTCTCTCTCTCTGACAAATAAATACATAAAATCTTTAAAAAAATTAATTTAACAATTTTCAAAGCAATCTTGTGAAAGGTAATAATGATTATTCTTATTCCAGAGAGGTTAACTGATGTGCCTCAGCTCACATAGCTAGTAAAAGCAGGAGTGGGGATTTATTTTTTTATTTTTTATTTTTTTAAAGATTTTATTTATTTATTTGAGAGAGAGAATGAGATAGAGACAGAGAGAGCATGAGATGGGGGAGCATCAGAGGGAGAAGCAGACTTCCTGCTGAGCAGGGAGCCTGATGCGGGACTCGATCCCGGGACTCCAGGATCATGACCTGAGCTGAAGGCAGTCGCTTAACCAACTGAGCCACTCAGGCGCCTAGGAGTGGGGATTTAAACACTAAATCTAAAGAGCATCCAGTTCTGTTTTCTCTCTGACTCTCAAAAGAAGCAATCACTCTGCCAAACGTATTTCCTACTGGGAAGGAGATCACTTTATGGTTGAGTATTCTGGGTCTCTGAGCAGTTACATTTCCCAGGGCAAATTAATACAGTTGGGCTTTTGTTTCAAACTTGTGTTTTATGAGTTGAGTTAGTGTGAGAGATCTCCCAACACCTGCTTGGCCTGGATGCATCGGATAAAAAGTCTCTGGACTTTCAAACTGAGGACTTTTAAGTCTTTTTCAAGTCTCTTCTTCCATATCACCCCCAGTGGTCATTTTAAGATGTCGGTCAGATCATATCATTCCCCAGCTCAAATTCCTCTAAGTTACCACCCCTGACACACACTCTACAGGATAAATTCTCTGGCCTGGTATATGAAGCCTTTCCTGCTCTGTCCCTCTCCTCTTTCCTTGGTTTCATCCCCTTTTAATTCTCCATTTCACATTGAAATGAATTACTTGCTGTTGCCTGAATGTACCATTTTAATCTGTCACTCCCAGTTGTCACCCATGCTTTCTGAAACATCTTTTTTTCTCCCTTTTTATTTGAGGAATTTCTTTGATCCTTTGGAACTCACGTTGGATTATACCGTCTTCTGGAAGCATTCCCTGACCATCTCCCAACCTGGGGTTTCATCCCCTTTTAATTCTCCATTTCACATTGAAATGAATTACTTGCTGTTGCCTGAATGTACCATTTTAATCTGTCACTCCCGGTTGTCGCCTATGCTTTCTGAAACATCTTTTTTCTCTCCCTTTTTATTTGAGGAATTTCTTTGATCCTTTGGAACTCACGTTGGATTATACCGTCTTCTGGAAGCATTCCCTGACCATCTCCCAACCTGGGGAGATGCCCCAGATGCTGTATAATTATTTAGCTCTGAGCCCCTCTACTGCCTCTGTGTCCCCAACATACAGGATGGAGTGGGGCATCATCCTGAATAGGCTTTGTGAAGCTACCTTCTCCTCCCCACTTTTTTTTTTTTAAGCCCAATGCAGAGCTTAAACTCACGACCCTGAGATCAAGACCTGCACTGAGATCAAGACCTGAGCTGAGGGCGCCTGGGTGGCTCAGTTGGTTAATCGGCTGCCTTCGGCTCAGGTCATGATCCCGGGGTCCTGGGATCGAGTCCCGCATCGGGCTCCCTGCTCTGCGGGGAGCCTGCTTCTCCCTCTCCCTCTGCCTGTCTCTCTGCCTACTTGTGCTCTCTATCTCTCTGTCAAATAAATAAATAAAATCTTAAAAAAAAAAAAAGCTGGTCTCCTCTCTTAGGCTGGAAAGGTCTCGAGAGCAGGGACAGGGACTGTTTAAAAAAAAAAAAAAAGACCTGAGCTGAGATCAATAGTCGGATGCTTAACCAACTGAGCCACCCAGTGCCTCTTCTCTCCTTTTTGTCCCATCAGTTCAGGCAGGTTACATACAGGGAGGGGCAGGTGCTATGGTTCCCAGTGATGTTGGTTGTGACCTCCAGGCCACCCTCCCCAAGGGAACCAATGCTTGAGAGAAGTACCCAGGAGAGAACTCAGGAGAAAACCCATGGTTGGCCCTTGGGGAAACCAGCTGCTTTCCAGAGTCCTTAGTGGCAGCCTGCCAAAGCAAACCTCTTGCTGGAATAAAAATTTAAAAAAAAATTATTATTTATAATAATATGGTAAGCCATCTATGTTCCAGGCACTATTATGACCATTTTACCAGTTTGCACATTTACCTTATGTAATCTTCACAAAAATATGACTGCTGGCACCTGGAGAGTGCCTAAGGTCGCATAGTAAATGACAAAGTCAGGATTCAAATCTGAGCATTCTGTTTCTAGAGCCCATGATAGTAACCATCATACTATATTGCCTTCCTGGCTTCTGATCTCCAGTTTCCTGCCTATCTTCTGTGTGAAACCAAATCAGAGGGTCCCAAGACAAGGGCTAGGAGGCAAGTTTCTCCACTTTCTCTCAGGAGGACCGGCTCAGAGATGGATCTGAAAATTCTCATAAGTGGAAGGGGAGCTCCTAAGTGGCCTGAGCCTCTGGAGGCTCCAGGAGAGAAAAGGGGACAGTCTGGTGCATGGGAAAAGGCCTACCTGGGGTGGTGGGTGAGGGAGCTGGGAGCTGACCAGGAGGAGCCCAGGATTCTTGTCCGGGTTTTGTCTCTTAGAGTCTATATAGTCCTTGTTTCTTTCTAAGCCTTAGTTTCCCCATTTGTAAAAAAAGGTAAATATGGGACTGGCTGATCCACCTCCGCCAAAAAAGGGGGCATCTTCAGCTCTCCTGAGGAAAGGGCAGGGCACGGAAGCCAAGGTGCAGGGGCTGAGGGAAAGAGCTATCTGGGGTCTAGGTCTAGCCTGGAAATGGGACGAGGTGGGCTGCCGAGCTCAGTCCTGCGACCCCATCCCTGTGACAGGGCCGCGTTAAGGAGACGTCGGGACCTCCAGTGGGAGGAGTGGGGGGGGGGACAGAACATGGACCAGGGTCTCAGCTCTGCGGCATGCGCCCACTCATCCCTCACCTTCTTATCCTCTCAAAAGGAGTCGCAGCCTCGAGGGGGTGGCGGTTGCGGGTGACCAGGCAGTGGCCGGCCGCGTTGCGACGGCCGCCTGGGAAGCTGCGGCCCTTCGGACCCGAAGAGCATCACGTCATCCTTTCCGCCAGGCGCCCGCCCCCTCCCCGACGGCGCCTGCGCAGGCGCGGCGGGAGGGGGTCGCGGGGGGGTTCTCCTCCGCGCATTCCGCCCTTCTCCAGGCTCGCTCCGGTCGCGGCGCTCTCGGCTGGCGGCGGCGGCGGCGCG